>NC_090732.1:131209326-131333334 GCF_036898095.1 Palaemon carinicauda | reverse complement strand
TCGCCTCCCATAGCAAGGCGGTTCCCCCTCCTCCTCCGGGGGAGGTTATTGATAATAATTCTTTATCCAGTGATGATCTGTTGCAGATTTGGTCGTCCCTGGGGCTTAAGGGCTTGCCCTCCAGGGTCGCTCTTATTGACCTTGTCTCGTTGGGGGCCGCTGTTAAACAGTCGCCGGTGGTAGCGGAGGTAGACCCTCTGTCTATTGTCGACGTCGTGGTGACAGAGGCCTCCGACGTGGCTGGGCCTTCCGACGCAGGTGCTGTTGCTGGTGATGGTGCTCTAGGCTCTCCTCCTCCTTCCGTGCATCCTTCGAAGGGGGAAGTGAGTCCTTCGGTCTCGACTGCTGCCCAGCTTCCTTCTGAGGGAAGTGTTTTGAAGGAGACTCCCCTTCGGAGGACCGATGGTCCCGGCGATCTCCCCCGAGGCCGCCTCCGCCGTAAGGCTCACCGCCCTCTACGCCACAAGGGCCTCCCTTCCCCTTACAGGGGGACTAAGAGGCGCCTTTTTGGGTCTTCGTCCTCCGGGGGGGACTCTCCTCGTCAGCCTCAACCGACTACTCCGCCCTCCTTGAACCTCTCTGCGGACCGCTCTCCATCTCCTGCCGGATCTTCGCCTTCTGGAGAACTCGTCACCCGACGGGCAACGGTCCCTTCGGGGCTAAGGGATTCTTCCCTTACGCGAGCAGGGCCAGCGCACAAGCGCTCTCCTGCTCGCCAGCGATCTCCTGCTCGTCGACGATCTCCTGCTCGCCAGCGATCTCCTGCTCGTCGACGATCTCCTGCTCGCCAAGACTCTCCTGCTCGCCGACGCTCACCTGCTCGTCGGCTCTCTCCTGAGGTTCGCCCCCCTCGCCAGCGCTCTCCTGCTCGTCAGCTCTCTTCCGAGCGTCAGCGCTCATTTGAGGACCATCGCCCTGCGGTCTCTGACCACCCTTTAGTTCCTGCTGAACTCCCTGCTCACCATCGTGTGTCAGAAACACATGTTCGCCAACGCGCCAGCGATCTTCCCGTTCCTGCTCGTGAACCTATCCTCTCACAGGACACGCGTCGACCTTCTGCTCGCCAGCGATCACCAGCTCGCCAGCGATCACCAGCTCGCCAGCGATCACCAGCTCGCCAGCGATCACCAGCTCGCCAGCGATCACCAGTTCGCCAGCGATCACCTTCACATGCTGCCCGCCATCGCACGAACCTGCCTGATCGCCCGCTTACGCATGCTGCTCCTCATCGCAATACCCTGAACGATCGCCCTCCTGCGGATGCTGATCACCATCGCACAACCCTGCACGATCGCCCGCTTTCGCATGCTGCTCGCCATCGCACAACCCTGCACGATCGCCCGCTTTCGCATGCTGCTCCTCATCGCAATACCCTGAACGATCGCCCTCCTGCGGATGCTGATCACCATCGCACCCTTTCACGCGATCATTCACCTGCGCATGCTGCTCGCCATCGCACAACCCTGCACGATCGCCCGCTTTCGCATGCTGCTCCTCATCGCACAACCCTGAACGATCGCCTTCCTGCGGATGCTGATCACCATCGCACCCTTTCACGCGATCATTCACCTACGCATGCTGCTCGCCATCGCACAACCCTGAACGATCGCCCGCTTACGCATGCTGCTCCTCATCGCTCAACCCTGAATGATCGCCCTCTTGCGCGCAATCATTCACCTTCACATGCTGCTCGCCATCGCTTACCATCACGTGATCATTATCGCCAGCGATCTTCTTCACCTACGCGGCAGCACGATCCCTCGCCGTCGCGCCATCGCTTGCGTTCGTCGCCTCGGACACGTGTTCCTTTACCTGCCCACCCTCACGCCCACTCGCCTGCGCGCCCGCGCGATCGCTCGCCTGCGCGCCCGCGCGATCGCTCGCCTGCGCGCCCGCGCGATCGCTCGCCTGCGCGCCCCGCGCGATCGCTCGCCTGCGCGCCCGCGCGACCGCTCGCCTGCGCGCCCGCGCGACCGCTCGCCTGTACGCCCGCGCAACCATTCGCCTTTGCGCGACCGTTCACCCTCGCGCGACCATAGTTCGCGGCGAATTCCACAGCCGGTGGTAGCAGCAGGGACGCGTGCTCCTAGACGGCACTCGGGATCACCTCCATCCAAGCACAGGTTGGTATTGCAGGACGAGGACAGGTCATTACAACATTCTTCCCCACCTTCTTTTCAGGCAGGTACCGTCGTGTCCACTCCAAAGGATCGCCCGATCCCTTTCACCTTAGCGAGGATTTCGGACTCTGTGTCCTTTGAGCAGCAGACTTGGTTTGGTCCGCTGGCACGGGCGTTAGTGAGGGTTATGAAACCAGCACTCGCCGGCCAGGGTGACAAACCAGCGGCTGTCTCTCCTTCGCTGAAGAGAAAGAGAGGAGTGGACTTCGTGGTGACTTCCCCCAGGGCGAAGTTGGTTCCCAAGAGGTCGGTCTCGAGGGTTCCCTCTCCTGCACGAGTACTCTCTCCTTCTCCCGTGGACGAGGCCTTTCCGTCCTCAGGTGAGTCCAGTGGACCGGTAGTCTTCCCCCCGGCACCAGGGGGGGAGACTTCGCTTCAGGCAGGAGAATTGTCTCGTGAGGAAGGGGCCCCTCGAACCTCGTTGTTGGGATCCTGTATCCCTCCTAGGAGGGAGCCCAAGGATTCCAAGACCATCCCTAAATCCTCTGCAAGGATTCGACAGGAACCCATGACTACCCAGGGGAATGTCCACGTATCACCCCAGGAAGAGATTCCTGGGGCAGGAGACTTAGCTGCCAGCCCACAGGGAGGAGAACAGCAAGAGTCCGAACATGCCTTCTGGCAGGTCCTAAGCCTGATAAGGCAACTTAACAGTCTTACGGATCCAGTCATCCCCCCCCGTGAAGGCAAAGACACAATTCTGGATGAAGTGTTCGACGTTCGGAAGGCCCCTAAGACCAGTGCAGCTCTGCCCTGGTCTCGGGGGCTGAAGAGTGCCAGAGCTAGGGCCAATGCTCAGCTCGCACTTCTTGCCTCCTCCAGTCGTTCCACTGCCGGGAACAAACTCATCCCTCCTCCTCGCCTTCAGCAGAGGAGGTATTTCGAGATCCTGGGTGAGCACAACCTCGCTCTTCCGCTCCATCACTCTGTGGAGGAGCTGGCGAAGGGAGTTCCCTTGGAGAAACTCTCTGCCCGGCAGGTGTCGTTCTCGGCGGCAGAGATCCTTAACCACGAGAAGGTCGCTAAGTGTGCCATGCAGGCCACTTCGTGGCTGGACTTCTGGTTAGGATCTCTGGGCATCCTATTGCGATCTGAGGACTTGTCCAAGGAGACCAATAGGAAGGCCCTAGAGACCTTCTTGCTCTCGGGCACCCGCTCCATCGAGTTCTTGGCGCACCAGGTTACCACCCTGTGGGCCAACTCGGTGTTGAAGCGTCGCGATGCTGTGTCCGAGAGATTCCATCCGAAGGTCCCCGCCGTAGATGTGTGTAGGCTCCGACATGCCTCCCTCCTGGGGGAGAGCCTGTTTGAGCCTCAAGACTTGGAGCGAACGGCTGAGAGGTGGAGGAAATCCAGCACGGACTCCCTCCTCCACAGGGCCCTTACAACTCGGCCCTATAAGCCTCCAGCCCCGCCACAACAGCAGCAACAGCCTCGTAAGGCTCCAAAACAGGCACCGGCAGCTAAGAAAGTGGTGTCTAAGCCCCAGCCCTTTCCAGCCAAGGTCAAGAGGGGTGGTAAGTCCTCCAGGGGAGGCAAGACTTCTAGGGGTGGCGGCCGCGGCCGCAAGCCCTAGGGGTGGCAGTCCCCCTGCGTGTCCACCTGTGGGGGGATGCCTTCAGCGTTGCGTCCGCAGGTGGCAACATCTCGGGGCCGATGCTTGGACGATCTCGGTGATCGGCCAAGGTTATCGCGTCCCGTTCACGTCATCTCAACCTCCCCTGACAGCGAATCCAGTGTCGTTGAGCTCCTATGCCATGGGATCGGCAAAGGGGCTGGCCCTTCAGGCCGAAGTCAAGACCATGTTCGAGAAGGGTGCTCTCCAGGAGGTCGTGGACGGCTCTCCAGGCTTCTTCAGTCGACTCTTTCTTGTAAAGAAGGCTACTGGAGACTGGAGACCCGTCATCGATCTCTCGGCTCTGAACAGGTTTGTCAAACAAACCCGGTTCAGCATGGAGACAGCAGACACAGTCAGACTTGCGGTGAGACCACAAGACTTCATGTGTACACTGGATCTAAAGGACGCGTACTTCCAGATCCCAATCCATCCGTCTTCCAGGAAGTACCTGAGATTCTGCCTAGACAACAAGATCTACCAGTTCAAGGTGCTGTGTTTCGGTCTCTCCACAGCTCCTCAGGTGTTCACCAGAGTGTTCACCCTGATTTCGACTTGGGCGCACAGGAACGGCATTCGTCTCCTTCGTTACCTAGACGATTGGCTGATCCTAGCAGACTCGGAGTCGACCCTTCTTCGACACCGAGACAGGCTTCTAGATCTTTGCCAGGATCTGGGGATCGTGGTAAACCTCGAGAAGTCCTCTCTGCAGCCGTCCCAGCGACTGGTTTATCTAGGCATGCTAATAGACACCAATCTCCACAAAGCCTTTCCATCAGACGACCGGATAGCAAGGCTGAGGAGGGTGGCGGAACCTTTCCTCAGGCGAAAAGAACTCCCCGCCCAATCGTGGTTGCGTCTCTTGGGCCACCTATCCTCCCTGGCCCGTCTGGTTCCAAACAGCCGCCTCAGGATGAGATCCCTTCAATGGCGGCTCAAGTCCCGGTGGAATCAAGGATCCGATTCCCCGGACACTCTGATCCCAATGGGGTCTCTGGAACAGACGGACTTGCGGTGGTGGCTGGCCGACGAGAACCTGCGAAAGGGAGTGAGTCTTCTCGTCCTTCCCCCGGAATTGACTCTGTTTTCGGACGCGTCAAAAGAAGGGTGGGGGGCGCACGTTCTGAACCAGAGGGCCTCAGGCCTTTGGTCAGAATCAGAAAAGTGCCTACACATCAACCTGCTAGAATTGAAGGCCGTCTTTCTGGCCCTTCAACAGTTCCAACGGTTCCTGGCGGGTCACTCCGTGGTGGTGATGAGCGACAACACCACGGTAGTGGCTTATATCAACAAGCAGGGAGGCACTTTTTCGCAACAGCTATCCCATCTTGCAGTAGAGACTCTGAGGTGGACCGAAACCCACTCGATAACACTATCAGCTCGCTTCATTCCTGGCAAGAGGAATGTGCTCGCCGACAGTCTGAGCAGGGCTTCGCAGATAGTGAGTACCGAGTGGTCTTTGGATCCTCAGATAGCCAACAAAGTCCTGACTTTGTGGGGTTCCCCGACGGTGGACTTGTTCGCGACAGCCTTGAACTTCAAGCTGCCCCTGTACTGCTCACCAGTCCCGGACCCCAAGGCACTCTGGCAAGATGCTTTCCAGCAACGGTGGGACAACATCGACGTGTACGCCTTCCCACCATTCTGTCTGATGAGAAGGGTGCTCAACAGGACCAGACTATCGGTCAACTGTTCCATGACTCTAGTAGCTCCGCTATGGCATCACGCGGAATGGTTTCCGGACCTTCTGCAACTCCTGACGGAACTCCCAAGGGAGCTTCCTCCACGACACGAGCTTCTCAGACAACCCCACTCCGGTGTCCCTCACAGGGCCGTAGCCTCGCTTCGGCTTCACGCCTGGAGACTATCCAGCGTCTCCTCGCGGAGAGAGGCTTTTCGCAACAGGTTGCGGAGAGAATGTCTCGGCACCTGCGAAGGTCCTCTGAGGGAGTCTACCAAGCGAAGTGGAGAGTCTTTTGTGGTTGGTGTCGTGGAAGGGGTATCTCTCCACTCGATGCCACTATTCCAGCAATAGCGGACTTCCTTGTGTATCTGCGAGAAGAAATGCGCCTTTCTGTCTCGGCAGTGAAAGGCTATCGCTCAGCCTTAAGCTTGGCCTTCAGATTGAAGGGCGTGGATATTTCTTCATCGCTAGAACTCTCTTTACTCATACGTAGCTATGAGCTTACCTGCCCCCAGTCGGAAGTGAGACCCCCTCCTTGGAACGTGGTTCGAGTTCTCAGGTCTCTCAAGAGACCTCCCTTCGAGCCATTACGCCAGGCCTCCGATCGCCACCTGTCTTGGAAGACGGCTTTCCTACTCGCCTTGGCCTCGGCCAAGCGAGTTAGTGAACTTCATGGTCTCTCGTACGACATCGCCCATTCAAGGGGATGGGGGGAGGTAACGTTCAGGTTCGTCCCTGAGTTTGTGGCCAAGACTCAGAATCCTGGAGTGCCGGATCCTCGGTTCGACTCTTTCAGGATCGCGAGTCTCCGTTCTGTAACAAACGACCCAGACCAGCTGCTACTATGCCCAGTGAGGTGTCTGAGGTACTACTTGAAGAGAACGGCTGCAGTCCGTCCTCATGTGCGAGCTTTGTTTGTGAGCACAGGCAGGACAAAGAGGAGGGTCACAAGGAACACCATCTCTGCTTGGATTCGTAGGGTTATCCACCATGCCCTGAATCCTGACCCTCCTCCGTCACGTCGCCCTCGGGCCCACGATGTCAGGGGTATTGCTACATCCCTGGCCTTCAAGAGAAACTTCTCTGTGACGCAGGTACTTCAAGCGGGGGTCTGGAAGCGTCAAACGACCTTCACAGCCCACTACCTGCAAGACGTGACCCACAGGAGCCTCGATACGTTCTCTATCGGCCCTGTGGTGGCTGCACAACAGCTGGTCTAACCTCAGGCTCCTTTTTGGACAAGTAGCAGTAGGTTGAGGGCGTTGTTACCCGGTCTTAGTCTGTGTGAATGAAAGAGTATGTCTGACCCTTACTTCTTTCTTCATTCTCCCCTCTCTTGGGGAAGCAGCATCCTGGTCCTCGCATAGCTGACCTCGACCTCTGCAGGTAACCCATGCTTCTTTGTGCTCCTAGTATTAAGCTTAATACTGTTGCGTCTCCCATACCCTGACGAGGTGGTATGGGGAACGTCCTATCCTAGAATTCCTATCTGAAGGTCTCAAGGTCAACTTCATAGGACGAGTCACACTCTCCTCCTCACACTACTTATGTAGGCCACTCGTTCCTAGCGATGCTAGGAACCTGTGAGGTACAGGGGCTCCCTCTCTCTAGTGCTGCTCACTAAGGGATCGAGCCCCCGGGCAAGCCGAAGTCAGTAAGGCTGGGGACTTTCCACCCTTCCTAAGGGGTAAGTCACCCTTTGTAAATAGCGTGGTTTGTATTTCGGTTACGGAACAAATGACAAATTCGAAGATAATTTGTATTTTTCCTAACCATACAAACCTTAGCTATTTACACATATGTGCCCGCCATCCCTGACCCCCAAGTCAAGTCCTACCTCTAAGTGAAGTGAAGCAAGTCACCGGTGTGTGGAGGGGGGAGGGGTAGCAAGCTACCCTTCCCCACCCCCCGCTAACTAGCGCGGGGGTAATTAACCCTCGTTAAAAACTATTGGCTCGTCATTTCAGCTGCGCTAAAAGTAAACCCTTTGTAAATAGCTAAGGTTTGTATGGTTAGGAAAAATACAAATTATCTTCGAATTTGTCATTTACTGTTTTTTGCTGGTATTAATGTTCTATACATTATACGACTGATTTCGCAATTATAACCTTTTGATAGAGGGTAGAATTGCGTGCTTCAGGTAGAAATCAGTTTTATTCATACCTAATGTGAATTGTTAAAAATCGATTTCAGTGAATTGAGTGCAAAACAGAAAATCTTAGTGATAAAGTGATATTGCGCAAAGTGTTATCAGTGTTGCGACCGAGGGTTCGTCTGTTCGTGCCTGTCGTTCGCCTAGTCCGAGACCTCTTGCAAGCTCCCAAGCCCAGGGGAGAAGTAATGTCGTATGACTTATGGGTTCGAGAGGCCTTGATCAGCGAACAGACGTTCCCTCTATGGTATCAGGTGTATCTTACCAAGATCACCCCTACCATAAGGCGAGAGAGACGTTTTTCTCCTCGTCATCCGAAGGCTTTTCGCATAAGAAACCGTGGAACAAGGTTTCGAGGCCCTTTAAGCGAAAGTCAGTCCTTTCAGGACAGGTCCAGCGTCCTGGTTTTAACCATTAGGACAGCTCTGACCCTATGCAGTCATCGGTAGACTGCTCGCCGCCTAAACAAAAGCGTAACACAGACTCCGAGAGTCTTTTTGTAGGCAAGGTTTTGCAGTCACAGACGTTACCCTCGTCTCTTACCGCAACCATTCCCATTGATCCTGAATGGGTTGTACGGCAAGACATGCAGAATAAGCTTGCCTCCCTTATGGAAGACTATTCTGCCGATAAGTCCGTTGAGCCTAGCCGTTTATCTCATCGAGATCCTGGCCTTCAGCCACCCTAACGTTCCTTTGTGCGTCCTGTTGACGTTGGCGTAGCCAAGTCACGTCAGTCAGGTTGTTTAGAACCACACTCGATGCGGTCTTGTGTGGTTTTTCAGCCACATTTGGACGTTAGGCCACTTGCTGATGCTCCTGTTGACGTTCAGGACGTTCGCCAACAATCGGAGTTGACTTGTTTTGACGCTGAGCGTCAACCTCCGCATTCTAGAGTTGTTTTGACTGCTCAGACTAGGCGGTCAAAGCAGTTCTCGAGTGGACGCTGTGCGTCCTCACACACCTGTTGTTGTTGACAGTTCACAGACTGTCAAGCAGTTACATGACGTTGCGTCCTGGTCCGCTACTAATGCACCAGTGTGTGTGCTCAGACTAGGCGGTCAAAGCAGTCTCGAGTGGACGCTGTGCGTCCTCACGCACCTGTTGTTGTTGACAGTTCACAGACTGTCAAGCAGTTACATGACGTTGCGTCCTGGTCCGCTACTAATGCACCAGTGTGTGTGGACTCTGCTTGTTAAGCATTGCCACCACGGTAGGTCTCTCTCTTGCTTGAGACTTGGCTATTGTCGGACAAGGTTCCTTCAGATGAGGAAGTTGCTGTTCCCCCTCCTACTGATATTCCCTTGAGGACTCTGTCAGACGGAGAGGAGCCTAAAGCTGCTTAGCCACCTATGGACTTTAAATAAATCATGCTGATTTTTAAGGACCTTTGTCCGGATCTTTTTGTAACTGCTGCTCCTCGTTCGCCTAAACTTCAGAGCTTACACTAGGCCTAGCTACTTCTAAGCCGTTGTTTTATAAGCTAGTGCTCTCTCGCTCTTCTAAGAGAGCTTTACGTTTGCTAGGCGACTGGTTTATCACCAGGAGGAGTTTGGGGGAGACAGCCTTTGCTTTTCCTACTTTTAAGCTGGCTTATAGAGCGAAAGTCTGATATGACACGAGAGAAGTTCTCGGCTTGGGAGTTCCTGCCTCTGCCCAGATAGACTTCTCAAACCTCATAGGCTCTCCCCAGCGCTCAATGTGTTCATTGTCAAGACAAACTTCACGATGAAGTCTACCAGGCTGTCTTGACAGCATTTATGGAAGGCGACTGGATGGTCTCTCTCGACCTTCAGGAGACATACTTCCACATTCCTATACACCCGGATTCCCAACCGTTTTTGAGGTTTGTTTACAGGAATGTGGGGTACCAGTTTCGAGCCCTGTGCTTTGGCCTTAGTCCTGCGCCTCTCGTGTTTACGAGGCTCATGAGGAATGTGGCAAAATCCCTCCATCTATCAGGGATCCGAGCCTCCCTGTACTTGGACGACTGGCTTCTCAGAGCATCGTCCAGTCTTCGCTGTCTGCAGGATCTACATTGGACGCTGAGTCTGGCCAGGGAGTTGGGACTTTTGGTCAACCTAAAAGTTCCAACTGATCCCATCCCAGATTATTCTATATTTGGGGATGGAGATTCGCAGTCAAGCCCTGCTCGAAGTCCAACTAATGCTGAAAAGAAAACGTTTATTCAGTCAGGAGTTGGAACAGTCTCGTAGGGACTCTCTCATCCCTGGAGCAGTTTGTCTCACTAGGGAGACTACCCCTTCTGCCTCTTCGGTTCCATCTAGCCTCTCACTGGAACTAGGACAAGACATTAGAGACGGTATCGTTCCCAGTCTCCGAACCAGTAAAGTCATGCCTGAAATTGTGGGACAGCAATATCAGTCTGAGAGAGGGACTATCCCTAGCAGTCAAGAACCCAAACCACGTGTTGTCCTCAGACGCGTCGGGTTTGGGTTGGGGTGCGACCCTGGACGGTCGGGAATGCTCGGGTCTGTGGACTTCAGTCAGAAGAGCATGCACATCAACGGCAAGGAGCTATTAGCAGTCCACTTGGCCTTGATGATATTAGAAAGCTTCTTCGAAACTAAGTGGTAGAGGTCAACTCAGACAACACCACAACTTTGGCGTACATCTCCAAGCAAGGAGGCACACACTCCTTCACGCTGCTCGAGATCGCAAGGGACCTTCTCTTATGGTCAAGAATTCGAGGCATCTCCCTGTTGACGAGATTCATCCAGGGGGACTTGAACGTCTTGGCAGACTGTCTCAGTCGGAGGGGTCAGGTGATACCCACGGAATGGACCCTCCACAAGGACGTGGGCAAGAGTCTTTGGGCTACTTGGGGTCAACCCACCATAGACCTCTTTGCCTCCTCGTTGACCAAAAGGTTACCAATCTTTTGCTCTCCAGTCCTAGATACAGAAGCAATCTACATAGACGCGTTTCTACTGGATTGGTCTTTTATGGACTTATATGCATTCCCACCATTCAAGATAGTCAACAAGGTACTGCAGAAGTTCGCCTCTCACGAAGGGACAAGGTTGACGTTGGTTGCTACCCTCTGGCCCGCGAGAGAGTGGTTCACCGAAGTACTTCAATGGCTGGTAGACTTTCCAAGAAGTCTTCCTCTAAGGGTAGATCTGTTACGTCAGCCCCACGTAAAGAATGTCCATCAAAGCCTCCCCGCTCTTCGTCTGACTTCCTTCAGACTATCGAAAGACTCTCAAGAGCTAGAGGCTTTTCGAAGGAGGCAGTCAGTGCGATTGCAAGAGCTAGGAGAGCTTCTACCATTAGAGTATACCAGTCGAAGTGGGAAGTCTTTCGAGACTGGTGCAAGTCAGCATCTGTGTCCTCGTCCAGTACCTCTGTAGCCCAAATCGCAGATTTTCTTTTACATCTGAGAAAGGTTCGCTCCCTTTCAGCTCCCACGATTAAGGGCTACAGGAGCATGTTGGCTTCGGTCTTTCGACATAGAGGCTTAGATCTTTCCAACAATAAAGATCTCCAAGATCTCCTTAAGTCTTTCGAGACCTCTAAGGAACGTCGTTTGGCAACTCCTGGATGGAACTTAGACGTGGTCCTAAGGTTCCTCATGTCAGACAGGTTTGAGCCATTACATTCAGCCTCCCTGAAGGATCTCACCCTCAAGACACTTTTCCTAGTGTGCTTGGCTTCGGCTAAAAGGGTCAGTGAACTTCATGCCTTCAGTAAGTACATCGGCTTTTCTACAGAAAAAAGCCACTTGTTCACTTCAACTTGGTTTCCTGGCCAAAAATGAACTGCCTTCTCGTCCTTGGCTTAAATCTTTTGATATTCCTTGCTTATCAGAGATCGTAGGCAACGAACTGGAAAGAGTATTATGTCCTGTTAGAGCTCTTAAGTTCGATTTAGCCCGTACTAAGTCATTACGAAATAAATCTGAGGCATTATGGTGCTCAGTTAAGAAACCTTCATTGCCTATGTCAAAGAATGCTTTGTCATATTTTATCAGATTTTTTTTTTTTTTAATACGAGAAGCTCATTCTCCCTTGAATGAGTAAGACCGATGTTTGCTTAAGGTTAAGATGCACGAAGTTAGAGATATAGCAACCTCCGTGGCCTTCAAGCAAAATAAATCTCTGCAAAGTATTATGGACGCGACTTTTGGAGAAGCAAGTCAATGTTCGCGTCATTTTACTTAATAGATGTCCAGACTTTTTACGAGTACTGCTACACACTGGGTCCATTCGTAGCAGCGAGTGCAGTAGTGGGTGAGGGTTCTACCACTACACTTCCCTAATTCCAATATCCTTTTAATCTGTCTCTTGAAATGTTTTTAATATTGTTTTATGGGTTGTTCGGAAGGCTAAGAAGCCTTTCGCATCCTGGTTGATTTGGCGGGTGGTCAAAGTCATTTCTTGAGAGCGCCCAGATTAGGGGTTTGATGAGGTCCTGTTGTATGGGTTGCAGCCCTTGATACTTCAGCTCCTGGGAGTCTTTCAGCATCCTAAGAGGATCGCTGGGCTCCGTGAGGAAGACAGACTTACAAGGCAGAGTAATCGTCTAAGTCAACTTCCTTACCAGGTACCTATATATTTTGATTTTGTTATATTGATAACTGTCAAAATGAAAAACTCTTAGCTTATACGCTGTAAACATAATTAACTCTGGTCTCTACCCACCTCCTTGGGTGTGAATCAGCTATTATATATTCACCGGCTAAGTTAAATATTTAAAAATGATATTTTAATTATAAAATAAATTTTTGAATATACTTACCCGGTGAATATATAAATTAAATGACCCTCCCTTCCTCCCCAATAGAGACGCAGCGGGACGAGAAGAATTGAAGGTTTTGTTTACATACAAGAGTGGTATCTGGCCGACAGTTGGCGCTGGTGTGCACACCCGCAACCTTCATAGCGATCGCTCGCGAGTTTTTTGAGTGTGTTTTCTGTCGAGCCGCAGAGTTGCAGCTATTATATATTCACCGGGTAAGTATATTCAAAAATTTATTTTATAATTAAAATATCATTTTTCATTACTTTAGTAAACTACAGTACAGTATGTGGAATCCTGTAATTTAAACGGTATAGCAAAGCAAGCTAGATAAGTAATCTAGGTCAGGTTTGTAACCTTAACCTCTTTGCATTGCTTGTACTAAAATTTATTCCACTCTTTACTGCAGTTGCGCTCCACCTCCAATAGTGTGTAGTAGTCATTAATATGGACGTCGGAGGAAATTCTTATTTCTGGGCTCAACCTGTGTCGCTCTGTGAAATGCTCCTTAAAGCACCATTTCAAAGGTATAAATACTGCTAAATATACCAGAGAAAAAAGCATGGAATGCTAGGAATATATCCAGCTCGCTCACCCCTAAAGGGTGTCGGTATTAAAACTGGGCCGAGTGATGCCACTACCAGAGATCCCTCTCCAATTAGACTTCTCCCTCCTCAAAATCCCCCGTTACTACGAGGTGTCGTTCACTACAGCTACTGCCACCACCACCACCACCACCACCACCACCACCACCACCACCACCACCTAACCTCCCACCATTCCTTGTTATCACCCGTGATGAAGGAAATTCATAGAAATAGTTGAAATTTTCATGAAAAAATATCCTATTTCCTGTTCTCACCTTATGTTCATAAACCGTACATGTCCACCCTCCTCTCCACCCACCGACTAATAGTATCTAGAGGAGGGATTAAAGTCAATTTTGAAACTGAAAGCTATATTTCCTGAGGTGATAATCTAGGTTTCTTACCATGTATGGTAGGGGACTGTTCTTTGTTTAGGACATGTATTGTTTGAAGTCAAAATAATGGGAAATTTAAAAATATTTATGATTAAGTGTTGATTAACCATAGCTTGTGGAGAAGAAGAGCAATATGAAAATAGGGTGAGTACGTATCGAAATAAATTTCATTATTAGAATTCTAATTTTTTGCTAAAGGTCAGTAAGTCAAGTGGCTTTGATGATTAAAGCATACACTGATGACTACAGTAGCTTCTAAAAGTATTTAGGTAAATATTATAATAACATATTTTTTTTTAATAGAGCAGCAAAAGCAGGAGACTGGCAGGAAAAAGGGTGGCCTAATAGCACCTACGTTGTGAGTAAAGTAGCTGTATCAGCACTAACGAGAGTACAGCAAAGGGCCTTTGATGCAGACCCCAGGAAGGATATTGTGGTCAATAACTGTCATCCAGGATATGTTGACACTGATATGACATCACATAAGGTTAGTTTCATTGAATAAGTTTTTGGCCTCTTGTAACTCTTAGAATTTGATATTTTCTTGGAAATCAAGAGTTTTGTTCATTCAGAATTTGAAGTACAAAATATAGTACAAAATATAGGGTTCTGATAGCAGATTTCTTATTACAATTCTACTTCTTTACATTAGTATAGAAAAAAAAATCCTTTTTTTTTTATTCAATTTGTTTGTTCGTTTTTTATTACACTATCAAATATATTGCTAGTTCTTAGGAAAACATAAAACCAATGTTTTATAATTCCATAGAACTTTTTTTTTTTAAATGAAATTACTGAATTCTTTGTGTATCCTCTATATAAAAGTGCAAGTTTTCCCGCATAGACTGATAGCTGGCATGATCTCTAGTTCGGCATCAGTTTGATATAATGATATGTGCTTTATTATTTTTATATATTCAGGAACATTTTAAAAAAGCATGAGTATAATCTACATTCATGTATTCTATGTAGGATATATTTTTCTTGCATTTGGTATAGCATTGATTTATGCACTCAAGTAAAAATCTATTAGTATTTTTGAACAGGAGGTTATTAGACAATCGTTAAACTTTCATGGCTTTGAGAGAGAAAATTATCAATACCTTTTAATTTTAGTGCGGTTCTTTACAGTTTTACTTAGGTTAGGCTAAAACTGTAGTTTAAATGTTGTTGATTTTCTTATCTTTATAAGCTTTTCAGATGATAAGCAATATAACTGTAAAATAGTGCAACATGCTCAGTGTTATTTTCAACTCTTTATCTTGCAAGTCAAATTGTGTTGTGGCTCAAGATTTATACTGTAAATGTAAGAAGTGGTTAGTGTATTCCTGAAAGGCATACATTATGATATCTGATTTGTTGTAGGATTGAAAGGGAGGTGCATACTATACAAAGCTTTTAATTGCTACTGAGATGTTAAACTTTTTTAACATTTATGAAAAAGATGTTAAAAAATTAGGTTATGGACCTTTTCATATTTACTTATACTGTAATCTGTGAATGCTATTGCTCTCTTTCTTTAGCTAATAACAGAAAATTTTGTTATACATTGATAACTACCTTTTGTATCCAAACATAAGATATTTTCACATTTTAACCTTGTACCTTTCAAGTAATATAAACAATTCATGTAGGATTCTCAAGACTTTGACAACAAGAAATAATGTTTGAGAGTGGATTATCTAATATTGGAGTACACTTTCACCAATTTAGTCTATGCTATGAGGCAGTTTTAGTACTTAGAAATTTTATCTGATAAAGTGTCATTATTGTTGGATACTGTAATGCAGTTTCTGAATTTACTTGCTATTGTCCTTCAGTTTTTATTTGAGTCAATATTATATGTCAGAAAAGTTGATATACATATTTTTTTATTAGAATTCCATTTACATTACAGGCTTCCTTATCTACCACTAATGGCAAAGATAATATCAGTAAAATTAAGTAGTCATTTCAGAGTGTGAATGGCTTTGCAGCACAGTACATCATGTTGTAAAGTGAATATTACTTTACGATGTATATTGTCTTATGCTGTAGCACTACTGCACTTTTAATTAGGCATACTTGTTTTTAACAGATACCTGAGGATGCTGTTATAGAAACACTTAATGTTAGAAGATAACATACAGGAATAACTTCTCATTTGTAATATCAAAAACTTTACCGGTGTTTTTCTTGTGGCTATTTCAAAGGCTGTCTATCAATGTCCTTACTAGGATATTCAAAGAGGCCTGAGAAACTGAAAATCGCCCCAGCAACCTCTGCTGTTATTCATTTATCATACCTTATCAAAACCCTGTCAATAGTAGGGAGGAAAACAAAATTAACCTCCAGTCTCAGTGGTGCCCCAGAAGAGCTGTCCTCTACTAGAAATATGATTTCCTAAAACAGGAAAAAATTTACTTAACATTTTCTCCACAGGGTCCTGTGACAATTGAGCAAGATGCATTTTCTCCACAGGGTCCTCTGACAATTGAGCAAGGTGCCGTTTGTCCTTCTTACCTAGCGTTGTTGCCTCCTGATGTCAAAGATCTTCGTGGTGCTTACTTGTGGTACGACAAGCAAGTGGTAGACTGGGAGAATGGCCCAACACCTTCTGTTGTGTGATTTTTGTTATCATTCCAGAATTTAGTTGAGAGAAAATAAATTCTCTTCTAGGTAATGATGATCAGGACTGTGGTTTTAACTTTTTTTTTCCTAGTTATAGTACCAACAGTAAAAGTTGACATATTCCATATGAAGTCAGTTATGGTGTTTTTAGTTTTGATAATTTGCATTAAGCTATTTACTACAAGGATCAACCTAGTAATTGATAACAAAAGACTTCAAATTGTTTGGTTAAAGTCATAGTTGCAACGTAAATGATTTTTGCTATTCATTTATCAAATTATTAGACATTAAAACCTAAAATACACAATTTTTTATGATATGCATAGTAAAAGAATATTAAGTACATTACCGCCTATGTATATCCTCATTAATATTTAACAATACATCGGGTAATAAGTAAGACTGTTCACACTTCACAGGAATGAAAAAGAAAAATGAAGAATATGACCATGTTAATTCTTGCATAACAAAAAATACAAGATAATGTCTGTTCCACATAATGTTAACTTAAATTCCTTTTGAAGTAACTTGGTTTCAGAATGAAACATCATTATGATGATAATGTACTGTGAAATTTTGTTGCATCAAAGAGCTAAACATTTACTTGTAAAATTTGCATGATGGCATTCAATTCAAAGAACCTTCCCTAGATTTTATGTGCTGCAACCTTCTCGACCATGAATTTGAAATGTGTGAAGCATTGTATAATTATTAATGATTGTTAATGAAGCTTCTTAGAATATTTATGAATTAGAATTGCCCCCAATACTCACAGATAGTTAATCTTTAAATTATGATAGTTATTTAAAGTAATATCTCAAGATTTGCTAGGTATAAATAGTACCGTATAGATTGAGTGCTTTACTTGAGTAAATATTCTGTAGAAAATAAAACATTGCACTTAGCTCATGACAAAATACAGATATTTTTTGAGAACTGGAGTGGGAAGTCTGTCGACTTATAATATCCTGCAGACATCTGGCCTCACTCTTTCTTTACGTTGGAGCTAAGGAAGGCAGGAATCAGACAATCACCTTTCCTTTAAAGTTCTGCAACACATTCTAGAGGATGATAATTTCAGTTTTGATGTTATTGTGTACCTGTTCTCACGGGAGAGAGACAGGTCTAGTAGTGGGATTATGTCTAGCCCCGATAGGATTCCAGAGAATGATAGGTGCTTTAAGGTCGGATTGACCTTACTGCTTAGTTGACAGCTACTGAGATACTACAGCTAGAGAGTTATTGGGTATTTTGACTGGCCAGACAGTACTTTATTGGATCCCTGTCTCTGGTTATGGCTCATTTTGCCTTTACCTACAAATACAGTACACTGAATAGTCTGGCCTATGCTTTCCACATTCTTCTATGTCCTCACACTTGAAAACACAGAATATCAACCAATTCTTCTTTGCACAAGGGGTCAACTACTGCATTGTAATTTTTTAGTGGCAACTTAATTCTTGGCAAGGGTAGAAAAGTCTCCTTAGTATGGTAAGCCGCTCTTCTTGGAGCAGGATATTCCAAAATCCAACCATTGTTCTTTAGTTTGAGTAGTGCCATAACCTCTGAACCATGGCCTTCCACAGTCTTGGATTAGAGTTCTCTTGCTTGAGGGTACACTCGGGGATGCTTTCTATCTTATTTCTCTTCCTCTTGTTTGTTTTTAAGTTTTTATAGATTTTATGTAAAGGATCTAATTTTATGTTACTGTTCGTAAAATGCTTTTTGATTGTTTGTTTATTTCCATTCCTCACACCTATTTTTCCCTATTAGAGCCCGTGGGCTTATGGCATCTTGCTTTTCCAACTAGGGTTATAGGTTGGCTTGTCATAATAATAATACTGCTGAACTCTTCTCTTTTTATATAATTCTTTTTAGGGTGTTTTCCAACATGGCGGCTTACCCTTTATCACATGCTTGGACTTCCGCCGCAGCGTTTCGTCATAAAGGAATTCTTTGATTATCTTACTTTGTCGACTGCTTGGCTTTTAACGACCTGTTTGTTTTCCAATAAATTTGTCAATACACATTTGTTCCTTTGTGTCTTAGAAAGGATGCTATGGATCAAAATCCCCTGGTTTACAAAATGCAAATATCAACAATTCCTAACTACACTTTTGTTCACCCTTCTATATTCTTATATCTCCTTATATCTCTCTTAATTGACAGGTTAATGAAATCAGTATGTAATTCATGACACCTGACAATTTATCCTATTCCTCATTACATAGTTATATACATACATAGATACATACATGTACCTAGGCACTTCCCCCAATTTTGGGGGGTAGCCAACATCAAACAAATGAAACAGAAAAGGGGACCTCTCCTCTCTACGTTCCTCCCAGCCTGTCAAGGGACTGGATCGAGTTTGGCTGGTACTGCTAGGGGTGCCACAGCCTACCCTCCCCCGTTGTCCACCACAGTTGAAGCTTCATAACACTGAATCCCCTACTGCTGCTACCTCCGCGGTCATCCAAGGCACCGGAGGAAGCAGCAGGGCCTACCAGAACTGCGTCACAATCGCTCGCCATTCATTCCTATTTCTAGCACGCTCTCTTGTCTCTCACATCTATCCTCCTATCACCCAGAGCTTCCTTCACTCCGTCCATCCACCCAAACCTTGGCCTTCCTCTTGTACTTCTCCCATCAACTCTTGCATTCATCACCTTCTTTAGCAGACAGCCATTTTCCAGTCTATCAACATGGCTAAACCACCTCAACACATTCATATCCACTCTAGCTGCTAACTCATTTCTTACACCCGTTCTCACTCTCACCACTTCATTCCTAACCCTATCTACTCGAGATACACCAGCCATACTCCTTAGACACTTCATCTCAAACACATTTAATTTCTGTCTCTCCATCACTTTCATTCCCCACGACTCCGATCCATACATCACAGTTGGTACAATCACTTTCTCATATAGAACTCTCTTTACATTCATGCCCAACCCTCTATTTTTTTACTACTCCCTTAACTGCCCCCAACAATTTGTAGCCTTCATTCACTCCCTGACGTACGTCTGCATCCACATCATTTTCTGCAACAACAGTCCCCAAGTATTTAAACAAATCCACCTCCTCAAGTAACTCTCCATTCAACATGACATTCAACCTCGCTCCACATTCCCTCTCGCTCCACATTCCCTTCTCGTACATCTCATAACCTTACTCTTACCCACATTAACTCTCAACTTCCTTCTCTCACACACCCTTCCAAATTATGTCACTAATCAGCCAAGCTTCTCTTCCGCGTCTGCAACCAGTACAGTATCATCTGCTAACAACAACTGATTTACCTCCCATTTATGGTCATTCTCGTCTACCAGTTTCAATCCTCGTCCAAGCACTCGAGCATTCACCATTCACCACTCCATCAACATACAAGTTAAACAACCACGGCGACATCACACATCCCTGTCTCAGGCCCACTATCACTGGAAACCAATCGCTCACTTCATTTCCTATCCTAACACACGCTTTATTACCTTTGTAGAAACTTTTCACTGCTTGCAACAACCTTCCACCAATTCATATAACCTCATCACATTCCACATTACTTCCCTATCAACTCTATCATACGCTTTCTCCAGATCCCTAAACGCAACATACACCTTACCTTTTGCTAAATATTTCTTGCATATCTGCCTAACTTTAAAAATTTGATTCATACAACCCCTACCTCTTCTAAAACCACCCTGTACTTCTAAGATTGCTTTCTCTGTTTTATCCTTAATCCTATTAATCAGTACTCTACCATACACTTTTCCCACCACGCTCAACAAACTAATACCCCTTGAATTACAACACTTATGCACATCTCCTTTACCCTTATATAGTGGTACAATACACGCACAAACCCAATCTACTGGTACCATTGACAACACAAAACACACATTAAACAATCTCACCAACCATTCATGTACAGTCACACTCCCTTCCTTCAACATCTCAGCTCTCACACCATCCATACCAGATGCTTTTCCTACTCTCGTCTCATCTAGTGCTCTCCTCACTTCCTCTCTTGTAATCTCTCTCTTATTCTCATCTCCCATCACCGGCACCTCAACACCTGCAAAAGCAATTATATCTGTCTCCCTATTATCCTCAACATTCAGTAAACTTTCAAAATTGTTATATACCAACTTATGCCTTGTAACTTTCTTGTTATCTGTGCTTCTTGGACATATCTTATGGTTGCTCATTATTTTTTATGATTCATCCTTTCTTGGTGGTAGTTTTAGGTTTTTTTTGTTTATCAAGTTACGGAGATTTCAACCAATTACATAATGCAGATTCAATGTCACAAATTTTAAAGATAATTTGTATTTTTCCTACGTATAAAAACCAGTATAATTTGAAGGAATATACTCTGGCAACCAATATGCCATACCCTATTCTCCCATGTGTCGGGTCAACTGGCTCCGACATAAAACGAAACTCGGATTCTGTGGGAAGTAAAATTTAAATGACGGGTTTGTATAGCTAGGAAAAATATAAATTATTTTTCAATTTTGTTTTATTCCGTCACTATTTATAGGGGATATTACTTTTGGCAAAGCTGAAAGATAACCCATTAAACTTTTAGCGAGGGTTATCCACTCACCTGCTAGTTAGCGGGAGGTTGGGGTTAGTAGCTACCCGCTCACTCGCACCGGGGCAGTGAACCTCACTTTGCTTTTTGCTCGGGGAGAGACATTGTCTGTCTGCTCCGACTTAGCTGCCTTTTGACTTATTTTTTCTTAATCTTGTTTTTCTTTTTATATATATGTAAACATTCTTGTAATGTTTTTATATATATTTTAAGCCTTTCTTTACAGTGAATGTTACTGTTTGTGTGACAGGGTAGTGCTGTAAGTTCTCAAGGGCGGAGAACCTTCTCCTACCTGCCCCCCTTGGACAATGAACAACCCATAGGCTGGTGGCCTTCCGAGTGACTTGGCCTCCGCCGCAGGGGTCGTCATCACTTGGATACTCCTCTATTCGTATGTTAACATCGCTCTCCCTTTTTATAAGTTCTGGGAGGAAAACTGCTTGCTACCTTCACAGAGCATGACTTCATTCTTGCTCTCTCTCGCTGACAACGCCACTCTCCCTCGTTATGTGGGTGGCCAGCAGATCCTTTGCGGGGGAACATCTTTCATGTTCGCTGGTTAGGGTGCGCTCCCGAATTATTTTCTTCTATAATTGAGTTGAAATAACTGTTTGTAATTTATCTTTGTTCTGACACAGATGCAAACCTTCGTTATTTATAGGGTATTACTTTCGGCAAAGCTGAAAACCAGCCAAGACAATTTTAGTGAGGGATAATTACCCCATCCGCTAGTTAACAGGAAGGGGTTGGGGTAGACTAGCTACCCCGCTCATTCACACCTGTCGGTTGAGTAACCACTTTTGCTTTTGGCTCGGTGGAGTGCGGACGTGCCATCTCTCTCTCCCGTTAAACAAACTGCCTTGACTTTATAACTTTTCCTTTTTCTTTTGTGTATTGGTGTGTGTTTGGTTATTGTCCCGCTATGCGGACATGTCCAGGGATTGAAGGCCGCCGCTGCGACACCTTCATGTCGTCCGTGGAGATGGACCCACACCCTTTATGCCCGGCTTGCCGGGGAACTCGGTGTTCGCAGGACAACACCTGTTTCGAGTGTAGGGAGTGGCCTGCCTCCCAGTGGGAGAGGTTTGCGCACAGGAAGAAGTAGTCTAAACGCGAATCTTCTCTTTCGGGGTCTTCCTCAAAATCGAAGAAATCGCGGGATTCTGCTTCCTTTACTCTCAAATCTCAGCCTGAAGCTAATTCTCGACCAGGCCCTTCCAGGGCACGGTCGAGCAGTAGCGCAGGCCTTGTAACTCTAGGTCAACCCTGTGGGATAGACAAAGGTGGCGGCTCCCCTAGTGAGTTGGCTCCTCTTCCCCCATAGAGCGCCTGTTCTTTTCCAGACCTTGTGTCTTTGTGGCCATCGCCGGGCATCGATGGTCCCCCTACGAAGGAAGTTCTCTTCGAACTCCTCCAAAGGGGAGCAGAGAGAAGGCGGTCATCTCCTTCCTCTGCGGAGGTCAATCCTCCTCCTTCTGGGAGCAGGCGCTTTTGCCCGTTGGTCAGGCCGAGAGTCTGGTTCCAATGCTGAGGAGTTAGCTAACCGACCACCGCCCTGCTCTCTCCAAGGCAAGCTTCCCCTTCGGGGAACATATCTCTCGTTCGTGAGAGAAGATTGCCTCTGTACATCGGCAATCTCCTTATGCTTTAGGTTCTCCTCCAGGAGCGGAAAGAGAACCTTGTTATAAGCGTAGTTCTCCTTCGGGTGAACTCTCCTCCCCTGCGGAGGAATTATCTGTAGACCTTAATCAGTCTCCCCCTCGGGCGGAGTCTGTTGAACGTTCCTCTCCAGAGGTTCGTAGAGTGGAGGGGTAGGTAACTCCTCTCCACCCCGGACGTTCTCCTCCTCGGGCAGTGAGGAGACGTCTTTTTGAACCTGCTGGTTCTCCTCACGTTGACCCTTCGGGATCTCGTGACAATCACCCTTTGGGCTGGCGTGATCATGAGCCTTCGGGCTCTCGTTATGTTGATCCTGCGGGTTCTCATGACAGCAGGAGTCCTTCGGGCTCTCGCGACATGAAACCTTCAGGTTTCTGTTATGCTGAACCCTCGGGCTCTCGTAACGACGGTAACGGTTCTCGTACCGTCAGTCACGTTGATCCTTCGGGATCTCGTGACAGAGGAACCTCGGTTCCTCGTTACTTTGACCCTTCGGGGTCTCGTAACCTGAGTTACGCTGAACCTTTGGGCTCTCGTAACTTTAGTCGTGCTAATACTTCAGTGTATTGTGACAGAGAAACTTCAGTTTCTCGTTGTGTTGATCCTTCGGGTTGGCGCAAAACAGTTCACGTTGAACTTTCAGGTTCTCATGACCATAGTCATACTTTTTATGATAGAGAGTTTCAAACTCTCGTTGTGTTGATCGTTCGTGCTCACACAACACAAGCTATTGTGAACCTTCGGGTGAGCGTAGCAGTGAGTTATCTCACCAAGCTGAGAGCTCTCGCGCGCATGACCAAGTTGGCGCGCGCAAACAAAATGGCGAACATACCGCGCGGGTTCATCCTATGGTGCGCCATATGCGCGAACATCCTGTTGTTCGTCATGCGCTCGAACAACCGGTTGTGCGCCCAGTGCGCGAACAACCTCATGCGCCCCACGAGCGCAAAAAAGGTGCACGCAATCCTGAATAAGGAAAGTAATTGAATACGCTCTATATCCAGATCCTCCTCTGTCCAACCGACCCAGAGCTCATGACGTCAGAGGCATTGCAACGTCTCTGGCGTTCAAGAAGAATTTTTCTGTGGCACAGATATTGCAAGCGGGCGTGTGGAAGCGTCAGACAACCTTCACAGCCCACTATCTGAAAGATGTAACCCACAGGAGCATGGAAACCTTCTCCATTGGTCCTATGGTGGCCGCACAAAAGTGATCTAATGCCTCAGGCTCCTTGATGGACAAGTAGCAGAGGGTTGAGGGCTGAGGTTACCCGGGTTAGTCTGGGGTGAATGAAAAGAATGTGGCTCCCTTCCTTCTTTCTCCTTCTCCCCCCTGGGGAAACAGCTCCACAAGACAAGCATAACTGACCTCATCTCCTGCAGGTAAGATTCATTTCCCTTGTGCATCTTGAGTATGAATAAATACTTTAAGTCACCAATACCTCGTGAGGGAGGGTATTGGATATCACTTAGAACTCATGCTTATCCTCGAGTTCCTACGTAAAGACAAGCCACGAATCTCTCACACAAGCTTCTGCAGGCCGCTATCATTGAGTTACCTTGTAACTACTTTATAGCAAGGGTAGGGTTCCTACTAATTATATCAAAGATCAATTAGAGGGAACCCCGGGTCATGACCAAGGCCAGTTGGTAGAACTTCCTCCCTCTAAAGAGTAAGTCACCCTATAAATAGCAAAGGTTTGTATCTGTGTCGGAACAAATAACAAACCTGGAGCTATTTATACAAATTGGCCCGCCACCATGTTCCCCTAGCAGTCCTGCCAGAAAGCAAAAGTGGTTACTCAACCGACAGGTGTGAGTGAGCGGGGTAGCTAGTCTACTCCAACCCCCTCTCGCTAACTAGCGGATGGGGTAATTATCCCTTACTAAAATTGTCTTGGCTGGTTTTCAGCTTTGCCGTAAGTAATACTGTACCTTATAAATAGCTCCAGGTTTGTATGTTAGGAAAAATACAAATTATTTCCAAATTTGTTATTTTACAGCTCTCTCGAACAACACCATATTCCTTCATGCAGCGATGGGCCAACAGCCATTCCTAGCCAGCGGAGGGAGTGCATAACCATTAGCTTATCCGCTCCCCCTTGTTAAACTCCCTTCGCAGCAGAGGGTGGAGTGGTTATCCCGATTAGTTTGTCTCGTCAGCTGAATTAATTGTAATTCATTTTTTTACAGTTCTTACGCTGCCACTCTCCTTCTCGCGACAATGCTGGCCAGCAAAGAGAGTGCGCAGTCCTAAGAATGTTTGTTCTTTAGGTGGACGCCTTTCCCATCTGCAGATTAGATGTTCCTCCCAAGGGAATGTTTCTTTCATAATTACGCATAATACTCATTAGGAACATCCTAACCTAGATATAAAATACGCATATCGAAGGGGAGGCTCATGGTGTAGGCTACCCTCCGAAGCCGCGTACAGCCCAGTCAGGTAGGCTAACTAACTGAACGCCAAAATAGCCTAAATAATACTCAAACGTTAATAAACTTCAATAACAATGCTAAAACACTGTATAAGATGTTTAGAGCTAAATAAATAAGACTACAATTAGTATGAGGAACTAATTGAAAGTCCTAAACAACAAAGAGCTCTCGAAGGTAGCGACACCAAAATGGCTGCCGAATATGCCTGTGAGGGAAGACATTACACAATGCTGCTGAGGCTAAAATTAACAATATTATTAATTTAACATGTGTCACTACCTAGAATTATCAAAACAGATTAATTATAATACTTGACTTGGGAGTAGGGATTTCCAAAACGTCAGACTTCTTCAAAACACAGAAACAAAGAAGCTATGAAAACAAACGCGTGTGGATATCACTGTGCTAGAAAAGGAATGAGGGAAGAAGCGTTGGGGGGGGGAGGTAGCCGTAGTAGCGGGCAGTAGTTGGATGTAGAACGACACCTCGTAGTATTGGGGTGAGCGAGCTGGGTTTATTCCTGGCATTCCATGCAACTTTTTTCTGTGGTATATTTAGCAGTATCTATACCTTAGAAGTGGTGCTTTAATGAGCATTTCACAGAGCGACACAGGTTGAGCCCAGGAATAGATTTTTCCTTCGTCAAAATCCCTTTATATACCCCAACTAATGATGCCGTACTTCTTCGTTCGGCTAAGACAGTCGAAATAGAAGAGCAAAGCCGTTCATTCCTGTGGAGTCTAGTCCACTGCGCTGTCACAGTCCAGTTCTCTTGCGCATATGGAAGCTCCTGATCAGCACGCTGACTTCGACCTTTCCCTTACGAAGATGAGCTCCCTTTCAATAGGGCACAAGAACGAGAGCAGTTGGCATACTTTGCACCTTCAGGTGTTCCAGTCACGTGATCCCTTTGGGGTGAACCCAGAAACTAGATTTGGCTACATTTCCCAGGTAGCACTCCATGCAGGCCTACAACATAAATAATGCTTGTTAACAGGAAGCAGAGAGTGCTGCCTGGAGGATCGCCTCTAGGGTTGGACAACTTTCACCTCTGAAGAAGAGTCAACCTGCCCAGGTGTTGGGCTGCTCTCTCTTCCGAGAGAGAATTTGCCTTCAGCTTCTGTCTAGCAACCTTCCCACTTGTGGGGAGAATTGCTGACAGCTTCAAGTCGTCGCAGCAGTTGCAATTTCGTCACCAATGACCATGCTGAGCCGACTTTTCCATTGGGGGTGGAGCAAAGTCCAAGGCGAGTCTCTCTTGCGGGTTGCCTCCACACTTGCAAGTGAGAATCTCCATAGAGGCTCATTTCCCCCGAGACCTTCGAGAAACCTATGTTTTACTCCTCTGACTCTGTCAGACAGGTTCCCTCTCCAGAGGAACCGCGCATAGGTTCCCCTTCGGAGTTTCTTCAGACTTCCGAGTTCATTAATCCTCACCACGCTGGACGTCCTACCCCCCCACCACCTGCGGTAAGGAGATGTATCTTCAACCCTGTCAAGGATCATCGTGCTGCTCCTTCGGGCTCTGGTCACTAGTCAGCTGTTTCTCTCTCGCCAGCTGTTCGTCATTTGCCTTCAAACTATCGTCACTCATTTCCTCATGACCTTCGCCCCATCAGGCTTGTGCTTGCTACTCGTCAGCTGCTTGCCATTCGCCTTTGGGCGATTGTCTTACTCGTGCTGCAGGGACATGAATGCTTGGCTTGTTCATCACTCGTCACCCTAACTTTCATCTCACCCCTTACTGAGATTGTCCTTCCAAAGAGTCACTAATCGCCTCTTCTCTTGCCATTGCGAGATTATCATCAAAGTCTATTATCATCAAAGTCTATTATCACCAAAGTCTCTCTAACAGCCTAAGCGTTTCTCGACACTCGGTAGCTAGTTGGTAGGTGCCATGAAAAGGTACTGTACACTAATACCTTGAGATACGAGTTTAATGCGTTCCGGGACAAAGCTTGTGTGTCAATTTGCTCGTATCTCTGATCAATTTTTCCTATATAAAATAACTAAAAAAAATTAATCCGTTCCCACCCTCTGAAAAAGCAGTATATTACAGTGGAAAAACATTTTTTTAATTGTTCTAGTCCACATTATACGCTCACAACACATTATACGCTCACAAAATAACAAATACCTATGTACTGGTTATGATCCTCAATTAAATGTAACATTATTATGGAGTTCTTACATTTGAAACGAGACAAGACAGTATCGGCTTACGGTGCTGTGTGAGGAGGAGAAGGAGGAGGAAAGAGATTTGACATAGACACGTTCAGTACGCAACACTTTTGTAACACTGTAACAACTTAATCTTTAAATTTAACTGAAATGAAATTGGCAACTTTAAATTTAACTGAATTGAAATTGGCAACTTTAAATTTAACTGAAATGAAATTAGCTTACTGTACACACACTTAAAAAATAAAATGTTAATCTTAAATTACACTAAACTTAATTCTAATTTTGTTTTCATTTTAATTTTTTTACTTTTCTTCTGGCATGGCTCTTTTTGCCTCTCTTTCACCGTCACTTTTTGCTAGCCGGCCTTTTTAAAAGGAACCTATCTAGGGATGTTTGCTCTTGTCTTTCCTTCAAAATGTTGCGAAAATCACGCACGCAAGTGTCGTCACAAAAGGCTAACGCACGACCACATGCCAACTTGTCCAGGTGCCTCTTATACATAAAATTAGAAATCTCCTGCTAACATGTCTGATTTCTGTGGTAGAAAGGCGGCGCTCATCTTCCACCTCCTCCTCGCTACTGAGCTCCTGCAACACCTCCGAAAGTTGCATCTCCTGGAGCTCTATCAATTCCTGTGTCGTGAGCTCTTCCTGATGCTCCTCAACAAGGTCGTTCACGTCTGCCTCATCTACCTCCAGCACCATGGACTTTCCAAGAGAAACTATTTCATCCACCACAATAGGTTCGGGGTCAGCAGGGTCTGTTGTATCGAACTCTTCAAAGTCCCTCTCAGCGACGGAAGCTGGCCACAATTTCTTCTATGCTGAATTAAGAGTTCTTGTGACACCCTGCCACGCATCGTTAATAATTTTTAAGCAATGTACGATATTGAAATGTTCCTTCCAAAATTCACGAAGGGTGAGATTGGTGTTGTCTGTGACATCGAAGCATTTCTTGAACAAATGCTTCGTGTACAGTTTTTTAAAGTTGGAAATTACTTGTTGGTCCCTGGGCTGGAGGAATGGCATGGTGTTGGGGGGGAGATAAAGGACCTTGATGAACCTGTACTCATCAAGAATGTCTTATTCGAGACCAGGAGGGTGACCTGGGGCATTGTCGAGGACCAGGAGTCATTTCATTGGCAGGTTTTTCTCGGCCAAATATTTTTCGACTGCCGAACCAAAGCACAGATTAACTCATTCTGTGAAGAAATGCAGCGTAACCCAAGCCTTAGCATTAGTGCACCACATAACTTGCAGTTTTTCTTTCAAGATCCTTTGGCTCTTGAGATTAGTGCACCACATCACTTGCAGTTTTTCTTTCAAGATCCTTTGGCTCTTGTGAGCACGTGGGTTTTACGAGTGGTACACCAGCAGTGGTTTGACCTTACAGTCACCGCTGGCATGGGCACACAAGGCATCCCCCTACCTGAGGCTTGGGCAGGGAAGGGGGGGCCTCCCATCTTATCTCCTACGGGAGGAACGGCCTGCACGGCCTCTTCTGGAGGAGAAGTATGAGCTCCTATACGTTGGAGGTGTAGAGGAGGATCCCCTTCGGGGGGGAATCGTAGAAGAAGGCCATTGTCCTGACAAGGGTTCCCGCCTCCCTTGAGTTGGTGCTGAACGCGCGGTCACGGGTGCTTCCGTCACTGGCCTCCTGAAGACGGGGCGTCGCGCAGTCTGTGGCTTCAGGGTAGGGAGCTCTCTCTTTTTAGCCAACTTCTCCACGACTCCCTCTGCCTTCTTCGTAGGAATAAGCTGCTCCCCCCAGACGGAGCAGTTCTTCAAGGCTTTCGCCTCCCTGTTGGGAATCTTAATGGGAAGGTTCTTGACCAGGGCATCTCTTCTCCGCAGAACCCAGTTTGCGGAGAGAGCTAAAGACTGAAAGGTCAAGAATTTAAGGGCGCGGCTACCTGACCCCAGCAACTCGTTCAGAGCCTCTCGTTTGGCAGGCTCCATGGAGTCTGTAGGGATCTGGGTGCCCACTAGGGTGGTGGCCCACCAATCCAGCCAGGATGCCACATTCACTAGGTCCTTAGACATCTCCTCCATCATTGCCGACTCGGATGGGGAGAAGAAGGTGGATGCTGACGATGCCCTCTCGTCGGAGACGCCCTGGCACAGGATGTCTAAGGTTTCTTCGGTCTTGCAAGCACCGTTCGGCCTACCTTCCAAGGTGTAGAACTTTGTTTGGGACTTCAATCCCTGTAAGAGTTTTGCCGAGCTATAGCCCCTGTAGGAGTCGCTACTGAGGGCTATGACTCTATCAGTGTGCGTCCTTCCAATTCCCACGTTCCTGGCCTCAGGAAGGGGAGAGAGGACTTTTTCTGGGTGGGGGCGGCTATGAACCTGTTCAGGCCCGAAGTCCAGGGTTCTTCCTCCTGTGGGGCGGGTTCTATCAGGTTGTTGTAACCCCTAATAAAGGAAAGGACACTCCTGTACGCGGAGTCCTCCGTCGCCGACGTCTTGCCTTCCCCTTCCTCCGAACGATGGGGCGATGCGTGGTCATGGGCGCCTCCGTGATGACGGCACCCTCGGTTCCCTTCATCTTCGTCGTCCGCCGCTTCTCTCTTCTTCGAGGCCTTTTTGGACGGGACGGGCTCCTCCGTGAGATAGTTCGACGGAGGTGTCCGTCCCCGTCTAGCTTCTCGATGGGGAGACCTGTCGAGGCTGCCCATCCTAGACGACGGCTCCCTCCGCTGGGCGGATAGTGTGTCTCCAGGACGGAACTTATGACTGCCAGACGTGGTCCTCCGCTCATCTGGTGACTACCTGGCGCGGCACATGGAGGCCCTTCTAGGAGGACTGTCTCCTGCCCGCTCAGGTGTCGATCTAGTGGACCTAGTAAGGTCCTTCAGGTTTTTGCTTGGGACGAAAACCCACGTCCCTTGCGGGGAGACTGTTCTCCTGCTTTTAGTTGGAGGGGAACGGGGACTCTTCCTGTCCCGAGATCCTGTGGGAGACCGCGAAGGGAGTTCCTCCGCACAGAGCGATCTCTCTTCCTCCTCTGGCGTCTCCGTCGTTCACCGCTTGAAGAAGCCAACGAGTCACGTCCCGACGAGCAAGACTTTCCCCGTACCGAGACCTAGTACTTGACGGTGTTTTCTTGGGGCTACGCCGTACCCCTGACGAAGATGGTATTGGGAGACTCTCCTGCAGCGAAGTCTTTGTCGGTAACCACGCCGACGAGCGAGCCATGCAGGAGAAGGATTCGCTTAGTCCTTCCTCCATGTCCAATGGGGACCTCATCGGCTTCCTCGGTCCAAGCCAATGGATCCTCTTGCGGGGACTCTTCTCTGCCTACGGCGCCCTCCGTCGCTGATGCCCCTGAAACCTCTACCCAGGAATCTGGCGAAGTAATGGGATATTATTAGACCACATGGGGTCCTCCGTCGAGACGCGGCCCCTATGTGAGAGCCGCGTCCCTCGGACCCCTACTACCCTCACTTACAGACGCCTGAACTGCCTTGGCAAACGAAGACTCCCCCACAAACTCATTCCCTTGGGAAAGAGGAGCCAACTGCTTGTCCTCCCTAGACTTATCTTGTCCCCTACTCTGGGTAGGGGATGAAGGATGGACTCTACCTGACCCTTCTCCTGCGCAGGGGAAGATAAGCTAGTCTTCCTAGGCGACCTCTTTGACACCTTTTTCTTTTTGGTGCCAAATTTCACCTACTGTACCTCACTCCAATCGGCACAAGTGTCCGACGACGAACAGGCTTTACCCCTACACGAGGTACACAGCGTATGCGGGTCCAAATTGGGCTTGGACAGAAAAGCCCCACACGATTTACTGGCTCTAGGCCCAGGACAACGGCGAGCGTGCTCCATAGCACAACACAAAAGACCGCTAGACACGAGAATGCCAAAAGGGAAAGTGAAAGCACTAAAACACTAGTAAAGCACAAGAGAGCGAGAGCAAAAGAACGTAGGTAAGGCACTAAACACTCGCTACGGAATCCAGACCATGTGAGAAGCACGTGGTATCAAACACAAAGGGGGTCGCACTGAGAACTGAGGAGCGGCGTGTACACACGACGCGACCAGAAAACTTACTGGCTGGGTCAAGCGCAAAGCCACGCGGCTGACCTCGGGCATTGCCCCCAGGGTACCGTTCTCTCCCACTAGCAGGTCACTATAGAGAATGGAGTAGGGTCAAGTACACACAACTCTGGTTGTTTGAGAGGAGCTACTAGTAAACTCCTAAGAAAGTGTTTCGTGGTAAGTCTGTGTGTTAACAAACACATATTAAACAATCTCACCAACCATTCAAGTACAGTCACACCCCCTTCCTTCAACATCTCAGCTCTCACACCCCGTTCCTCCAACATCTCAGCTCTTACACCATCCATACCAGATGCTTTTCCTACTCTCGTTTCATCTATTGTAATCTCTGTCATTCTCATCTCCCATCACTGGCATCTCAAAACCTGCAACAGCAATTATATCTGCCTCCCTATTATCCTCAACATTTAGTAAACTTTCAAAATATTCCGCCCATCTTTTCCTTGCCTCCTCTCCTTTTAACAACCCTCCATTTCCATCTCTCTTCAATTCTTGAGCCAGCCTCCAGCCTTCCTTACTCTCTTCACTTCTTTCCAAAACTACTACTTATTCTCTAAATATGAATGACCCAATCCCTGACCCCACCTCAGGTCAGCTGCCCTCTTTGCTTCACGTACCTTGCGCTTTACTTCTAATTTTTCTCTTTATATTTTTCATACTTCTCTATACTATTACTCTGCAGCCATTCTACAAAAGCCCTCTTTTTCTCTTCCACTTTTTTTACCTTCACTCATTCATTCCACCATTCACTGCCCTTCCTCATGCTGCCTCCAACAACCTTCTTGCTACACACATCACTTGATTGCCAGTTTCTCTTACTTTCACTTCGTCATAAGTCATTTTCAACCTTTCCTGATATTTACTTTTTACCCCCAGTTTTATTAACTCTTCAACCCTCTCTAGCTCCCTTTTACATCCACCTACTCTATTCCTCCACTCTTTTGCTACAACTAATTTTCCTTCCACCAAAAATGATCAGACATACCGTTAGCCATACCCCCAAAAACGTGCAAGTCTTTCAATCTTCCAAACATTCTTTTAGTTATCAACACACAATCCATTAATGCCCTTTCTACTACTCTTCCATTTGCCACTCTTACCCATGTATACTTATTTTTATCTTCATTTTTGAAAACAACAATTATCATAATGCTTGTACACTGAATGGTTCCATGCTACAGTAGAACCCATCTTAAGCTTGTACCTTCATGGGCAGTTAGAGTTAACTAATTTATAAATGTAATATATCACCTTGAACCTCAAAGGATGAATTATGTCAATAATGACAAAGACAGAGCAATTTATTTATTGTGTAAGAAAAGTTACATTTTTTTAACATTTACACATGGGGATAGAATATACACACCAAATGTACTTCTGCACTCATTTTCTTAACACAAGTAAGCATTAACATAATTCATTTTTATCCTCTATCAAAAAAAAATTTTGTAATAAATTAACAAAATTTTTCATTAGAAACTAACATATAAAAAACTAAGATTAGGTATAATAACCTTACAAAATAAAGCCCTCCCTACTCGAATGTCCCTCCCACAAATAACTCTACGGTATTAAAATTTAAAATGGTGTGAAAATCAACTTTCAATCTCACTCCGATCACAGTGCCTGTCCAAAATGTGCTCTTATGATTAACACTGTAAATAAGTGCATGAAAATAAAGAAAAACAATGCATGCCGCTTTTTGAGAGGGAAACGCCCTACTGAAAAGAACATGAAAAAGGCAAGCCCCTTTTAAGAGCCAAATGCCCTATTCGACATCACTTTCAAAATTAAATATACATATATATATATCTGTTTTCTTTTCCCAAAACCCAATAATGCCTAAGAATAAAGGTCATCATCATCACCATCAGCTCCAAAGTTGCCACCTTCCCCAGTTCCTCCTCCTCTGCCTTGCTGATCAGGGAATCTGAAGTTTGAGCCAAAGCCTCTGCTCTGCTGAAGTGTCTGCGAGAACATCTCATACTTGCGAATGTCATTGTCGGATACTGAACGCCTGGCAAATTTCATGGCCTCTTCAAAGTGGTCTCTAGTAATCTCTGGAACTGGATCCTCCTCTTCCATCTACAAAAAGGTTTACATGTGTATTAAAGCTATTTGATGTTAAACTTTACAACTATTCTTATTACAGTACATTATCTTAGATTTTAAATAATGCCATAGATATTCTTCGTTAAATGTAGATATATATTATATAAATGCAGTGTGACATCTAAAGAATTATTTAACATTTCTAATTTATCATGTAATTTCTTGACACAAACTTCAGTTTCAAATTAACAGATTTTAATCCATTTATATCTGTTAAAAATATTTTTTCATTTCATTATACAACCAATATCATATTGATTGGATTAGATTAAAAGTATTCAGTTAAACAGTCAGCACCCAAGTGCATGTGGGAGGGAAAGCCCTGTAGGTTACATGATGAGAAAAAGTAAGCAGGATCAGAGATTAAGTAGAAGAGCAATGGAAGAAGAATATTTAAGATGTAAAATTCCCCAAGTTGTTTTTTGCAAGTAGTATTGTTTTAGATATTTACATCTCAACAGATAATGTAATTGGCCCATTAAATGTTTACATTTTTAACATTAATCCTTTTAAAATTAAAATATTAATTTTGAAAATGCCCACTTAGGTGACTAGATTCTGGTGTAGAGGATCACAATATTAGGTTGCACAAACAGATGTACAACAGAGAAAAGTATTAACAGCTGGTTTTAACACACATCACAGTTTTGGTTCACCCTGTGGAGTTAGTTCTCCACAAAGAGGGAGAAAAGATAATGCAGGAACATCACTTTGCATTTTGAGGTTATTGTACAAGAATGCAGAAAAGAAAAAAAAAAAAAAAAAAAAAAGTGAATAGGACTCCTCCACTGTGGATCTCATCTCTTAAGACATATCAATTCAAAACTCAAGGATGTATAATGCCTGGGTAAAATTCTTAGGAAGATATCATCTACAAATGTTAATAATGATTTGTTACCACCCAATGGCTATTACCAACACCTCCAATCAGCTGAACCCATAAGCTTCGAAAACTTTACACTATTTATGGTAGCTTTACCTAATTTATCCAGATTACTTATCAAAAGGGACAAAGTTACAAAGAGAGCCAACTTGCAATCTGCTAAACCACAAGTTTCGAAAACTTTACACAATTTATGGTGGCTTTGCCTAATTTATCCAGATTCCTTATAAAAAAGGACAAGGTTACGAAGAGCGACGACCTGCAATCTGCTGAACCGTAAGCTTCGAAAACTTTAAACAATTTATGGCGGATTTACCTAATTTCTCCAGATTCCTTATCAAGAGGGACAAAGTTACAAAGAGACACTACATCACCAAGTCCCATGCTAACGTTGCCCCTACACAACAACTCCAAGTCTCCACTCACCAATACGAAAAAAAATCCCTCAAATTTTTAAATTCCTCGGATGTCAGTAGTTTAAAACCCCATTTATCTTCATCAGGAGTGGTTGCTAGTCCTTTGCAAGCTGCTGCTGCTTTTTTTTTTTTTTTTTTTTTTTTGAAGGAAAATCTAATGAAAAGAATTGCTTTTTTAGTCATTTTCTTTTTACAGTTAATCTGTTTTCAGGCCCTGGGATGGTCACTGCATCAAGTGGTATGCCAGGCACTAAATCAGTAGTGGAACACATTTACAATGAATCAGAAACCACGTGTTTTGGTTTCAGTTCCTGGAATGATCACTGGATGCAAGGAACTTTTTATCAGTAGTGGGATATGACCTTACTGGACACATTTACCTTGAAACTGCATCTGTATTGGTATTAGTTCATTGGATGGTAACTAGATGCCAAGCACTCTTATCAGTAGTGGGAGAAGCCCTTACTATACTTCTGAAACAAGAAGGGCACTCAGTAGAGACCATGCCTTTTCCAAGCCAAGTAGTCTTATTTTGCTCTTATTTACACTCTGTAAATGTACTTTTATGTATTTTCTTGAAGATCTAATGGATTTGTGTTCGAGTCATAACCCATGTCCACTTACTTTCGTTGAGATTGGTTCCGTAGTTTTAGCCTATACTGTAGTAGCGTTCACAAGAAAAATTTAACATTGCAATCATTACTGCAACATACTTGTACACTACATTGATGTACTTGATCCAAAATTTTACACATTCGTCCTTGGGTCATACTAAACATGACTACTAAGTTTGGTCAAATCGGTAGTTTTTTAATAATCGGTACTGTAGCTTTTGAATAAAGTTCCTCACACAAACAAATAAACGAACCAACATACACACACACGGGTGATTACGTATCCTTCGCAAAATCTTCTGTTTTGGCAAAGACAATTAATGAGAAATCTCATGTGTATTTGTTTCAGGCACTGGGAAGATCTCTGGATGTCAGGCAATACAAAATGTGCTTAGCGGACAAACACACAAACCGAGACTGCATGTGGATTGGTTGTGTCAACTAAATCCAAAGAACTGGTATTTTGATATGATGCTCATTAGCTGGATCAGCCTCATATCCTCCAGTCATGCATGGATGACTTTCACTAGACCCGTATGGAGGAGTGGCATTTACAAAAACATAAACCAGCTACATTTTCTTAGGTTTCAAGCAGGCCCAAAGGCACTAAGCCTTTATGTCTGGAGGTTATAGGGTCTGGATTCAAAAGGAAAGATTTCCAAGGGTTGATCCCGTTACAATTTGCACCTTAGGGTAAGCCTAAGAATCACACTATATTAGGTAATGATTAGCCCAATCTTGGTAATGGAAAGCCATCAATCCTCTTAACAAATTTTATCATACGCAGCTTTCAGCAGAAGCAGATACAGAAAGCTAGTACTGTCCGGGCACCTCATGCAGTCCACTGCCATATTCCTGCAGTTCTATCTAACTTTTGCTTCATAGTGAAATGATGGGTTTTACCCTCTGTTTTTTGGATGTTGAATGGTAATTAAATAGATCATTTCTGCTAATTCACATCAAATCTATTGTCTACCGCTAGCTCAATAGCTAGCTACCAATAAATGATCAGCCAAAGGAACCTGGAGCTTGTTCAAATGTAGCTCCTCTCTTCTTATCATCTTAAATCAAAACACAATTTAAATACTGTGTAGGAAAAATAACATCAAATATAGATTTGAGGTCAATATAATTGACGGACTAGGGCAGAAAAAGTTTTATGGTATAAAATGTAAGGTTTAGAAGAGAGATAATAATGACTCCTAACAATGATAATTGATAATTTTGGAAATGTTTTATGATTTAAGAAATTTCATGGAATCCTGTTGGAAACTTATTTACTCTTTGATAACTGAAATGAGTGCACTTCCACATATCAAGTTAAATATGCAAAGTATTGTGGTATAAAAGTAACAGGTGTAACTGTTTGTAGGCGGAATATTAATTATGTCATTACACTAATGACAACATATTCTTAGTTTTCTATACTTTTATATATCCGTAATCACAGTTAAGTTTGACTTCTTGAGCTATAATTTAATTAACTTGAAAGTTCACATAACTGAAGATGCCATATTACTGACTTTTAAACTGGTGAAATCTTTTATCAGCTGGACAACACATGACATTTTCTAATATTCCTACAAAATTTCTTTAATCTTTGGAAATTACCAGAACAGCAGAAAAGGTATCGGATATTTAATGTGAAAAAAAAAAAAAAAAAAAAAAAAAAATAAAATGCAATTCCCAGTAATAGGAAGAGTTGTATCTGGATTCTGTGGCATACTTACATACACAAATATATAAACTAGAGGAGCACTCAGTACAGCGCAGACCTCCGCATTGGCATGGATTTTCATATACTCCAATAAGAACCAAGTTTAAAGTCGCTGTGACAATTCTGTCCAAACTTATGGCTGATTAGGAGAATTGAAAATTCTGCTTGACCATGACCTTGACCTTCCAAAATTCAATCATTTTCAGCTTTTTACATAAAAGCCAACCCCTGCGAGTTTCATTATTCTACAATTATGGCCAGGAATCTGTTTACAAACACACACAAACAAGAACGATAAATACATAACCTCCTTCAAACTTCGTTGGCAGAGGTAATAAAAGTAAATGTGTGTGTATGTCTCTCCCAACCCTCAAGATTCAAATTGTGAGGAGAAAGTTCTAAAAAGAATTGAAATGATTAAATAAATATACAACAAAAAGCTGGTTTTTGTTTTACTTACATCCATATTATCACCGGATTCTCTCTCTTTCTCCCGATTTATGTCCGCCTCAATAGCTTGACGAATTGCTAATTTGCATGCTCTTTGACAAATTTCAGTTAAATCAGCGCCCGAAAATCCATGAGAAACCTTGGCAAGGTAGTTCAAATCGACACGCTGAAAAGTTAAAATAAAAATTTAAAAAGGACAATGACAGCTACAGGTACTCAAAATATGGTATATACTAATTTCATTTATATAGTTATTTCACAAAAACTGGAAACTTCAACCCAGATGTCATACCTTAGAAACTGGAGACTTTCTTACACAAGCCTTCAAAATCTGTACCCTAGACTTTTCATCAGGTAGGGGGATGTATATCAACTGATCAAGACGACCAGGTCGCAAAATTGCAGGGTCAATGATGTCTGGTCTATTTGTGGCACCAATGATAAACACATTTTTCTTTGCTCCCATACCATCCATTTCAGTTAGAACCTGATGATCAAGAAATAAAAAAAAAATATATGACATGATAGTTTTTAGAAATGAATATAACTACAGTTGAAACAAAGTTACGTAAGAAGGGAAAATTAGCATGATTCATTGAATGCGAACAAAAAACTGTATGGATATAACTATAAAAGCAAACCCCAATAACTGTTCCTGTGAACAAAAAACCATAACCATTCTATTGTTGTGACTTCTTCAATTAAAAAAAACTTTAATTCCAAAAGCTCACTTAATATAAACAACTACAAATTCTTTCTAATTTGTGTGGCATTTCTTCAATTAAAAGAAAATCCTGCTCAAATAATACAGATTTAACATAAGATTACATGGAACTTATGCATTCAGGAACACTGGAAAAAGTCTATTAGTCAAACTGCGACATGAGCTTGGCACAGTACTTAAGAGAAACATACCTGATTGATGACACGATCAGCAGCACCACCTGCATCGCCAAGTGATCCTCCTCGAGCCTTTGCAATACTGTCCAATTCATCAAAGAACAAAACACATGGGGCAGCTGCTCTTGCCTGGAGAGTGGAAGAAAAAAAAAAAAAAATTGTACAGTACACGTGCAAGAAAAACAATACACTGAAGTACAGCTAACTGGATACTACATTTTGGTACAATCAACCTGGAATGTGAAGCAGGTTAATTATGCTGCTGGTTCACTTAATATGCAAAACTACTACAATAGGACATGAGAAGGAATCAAAATGTAGTAACCAACATTTTTTCATTTACTTGCAGTTTTTCTCAATTAGCCACCTTCAATCCTTTAACAGTACAAAAAAGGTTATTTAACATCACTTTCACACAAAAATTACATCCCATCTGTTTGCCTTAAGGTTGCATATCTCTGTTGCCACGTCAATAAATGACATTTGAGTAAATAAAAAATAGGAGTCCATTCCTAATGGGCTCTGTTCAGCCAAGCAAGCTCAATGTTGTAAGTCAAAATCAAGTAAATATTTTATGGTGGTTTTAATAAACTAGCATCAATAGTAAAATAAAATCACTGCGAATTAAGATTCCCTAGCTTTACATACAGTGGAAATCAAACTACCAAGGTAGTATTGAAGAACTTTACTTGGATAAAATTCATCAAGTGTTTACTAATGACCTTAAAGTTTCAGATTATAGTCATCAGATGTACTTTACCTAAGTTTGTACCAGTAAACACAACCAACAAACCAGAGTGGTTTTACACGCCGGTTTGACAGTCATACAAGACGTATAATACCTAGTATACCAAAGGAATTTTTAATAATTCTTCATATGGTTTGAATAGCACATGCCCTCTGTACTAGAGAATCATCAATAACTACTTTCGAAAGGCTAGAAATACGGGTTCCACGCATTCGTGGAAGGTCAAATAAAGCTTTCCTAAATGCAAGACCACTTAAATCTAAGGGTCTTTGTAATGGTCTTCAAAATTTCAAGGGCTAATGGAAAGGACACTTTAGTGGCCTCAAATACAAGACCCTAAGTATGAAGTACAGCATTCAAATGATGTCTTAAGGAGAGTTTTTACATTATTATACGCCAGAATCAAATAATTACAAAATAAAGATTTCTGTAAGTAACACTAAATTTATGCAATGAATTTCTAACAAACAAAATCAGCTTAATAGCACCAATTAAAAGAGCAATTTAAAAATAATTAACGAAGACTCCAGAAATGTTAAATAAAAATATGTGTCGGATTCAAGGTATGGAAATAAGATGTAAAATATGTGCAATATGTATGCTTAAAATTAGATATAATTTTCAAAACTGTTGCCAATCTGAAAAATTCAATTAAATAACCTAAATGACTAGAGGTGAAAATAACGATGCAACTTACCTTATCGAATACATCTCTTACATTGGCTTCTGACTCACCAAACCACATAGTCAAAAGTTCAGGGCCCTTGATGGAAATGAAATTGGCTTGACATTCATTTGCAATAGCCTTGGCTAACAGTGTTTTACCTGTGAACAATATTAAAAGTTTTCAATAAATTTTGGTTGCATAAATTAATCTGATTCTAAAAGGAATTTGTATCTTGAATTACACCAAAAAAACACTTGTAAAGCATTAAAAATGTATTTGCTAATCTCCCATCAAAAGGGCCAACATAACTGCCAAATCCAAACAAGATTCACATTTACAATAAGTCATTCAAATATTTTCAAAACCACACTTACCACATCCAGGGGGACCATAGAACAGTACGCCTTTGCTGGGAGTCATACCAAACTTCAAGAACTTTTCTGGATGCTCCACAGGGTATTGCACCAATTCCTGTATTAGAAAACAATGAAGAACACAATTAAAACATTTACCTACATCAAGTATTTTTATTAACCCTTTTACCCCCAATGGACATACTGGTACGTTTCACAAAACTCATCCCTTAACCCCCATGTACGTACCGGTACGTCCTTCCAAAAAATTGTTATTTACCTTTTTTTTGCATATTTTTGATAACTTGATGAGAAACTTCAGGCATTTTCCAAAATAATGAGACCAACCTGACCTCTCTATGACGAAAATTAAGGCTGTTAGCGCTTTTTAAAAAAAAAAAAAATGCAATTGTGCTTGAAAAAAAAAAAAAAAAACGCCTGGGGGTTAAGGGTTGGAAAGTTCCAAATAGCTTGGGGGTAAAAAGGTTAAGCATTAAACAAGAAAATTGTCAAAAAAAATGACAATATTTCTGACAAAGAAAAAAAAATTGCAATAATTTTGAATAGATCACTTATGATTAATTTACATTAATTATTTTGGCACAATAACTGGTGTGCCATATTCAGTGTGAAGAACTGTATATTCCGAATTATGAACATACTACTGTACTGACCAGCAGCAGCAACTGTATTTATTCAAAAGGTATTCAAGAACTTCTCAAATAAATTTCATATTAGGCCACTGGATATAAAAATTATTTTTAGTGTCACTGGAGATGCAACATCTACACCATATCCAAAAGGATAGTGGATCAAAAGGCCAAATACTGTAATATGCACAAATGTTCAGAGGTATATATGAGCAATAGCTTTTTGTGTAGGTATGTAGAATTCCAGAATACTAGGGAAAATCTTGTAAATGCTGTACTCCTTAAACTACAACCATCTACACTTCTAGTCATTTTAAGAGCTATTAGTATAGTTGAGTGCTTGATATCTAAAATACTTGAAATTGATAAACTTTCTCAGTAATTATGTGATTAAGAGGAAATGTGTTTAATAATGTGTAATACCTTAAAAATGCTTAATAAAAAAACATTACAGAATATCATTTTAGTAAAATTTAACTTAGTCAAAAGTTGAAAGCCTCCCCAAGTCTGCATTAATCTGACAAGTAAATAATCTTCTATTACAGTAAATTTATTTTTAAATCTTATCTTTTCATTCACTACCGACCTTTTATATACAGTAACAAATCATGGGCAGAAAAATGAGAAAGGTCATGGTATTACTGAAACCAAAAACACATTTTATTTTATAAGAAATGTCTAGTGTGTAATAAAGGTAGATTGGACAGCAGACCCTTAATCTGATTTAACTAGGTCCTACTGTATTTTGGAGGCCTGTAAGGGATTAGATTAACTGCAACTCTTTAATAGGACATAGTGTTCCAAGAGAAAGCAACTTGGCTCAAACATGAGGTCGACAACATAGCCAGACCTGACAGCATGCGGAGCAGCCTATCTATGCAAATGATGCTACTCTCTCTGCATCATCATCATCTCAAACATAGATCTGGGGTTGCTGAATTCCTTAATAGAGATCTAGCTAAAATTAGTGCATGATGCAAATTATGGGACATGAAGTTGAACCCCATCAAGACTCAAAATATGATTGAAAAGTAGGTTGAGGACTATGGATCTTGACCATCCAGATCTTTGCATTGCTTATGATTCTTCAACTATACACATTTAAAATTTTAGGTGTGATACTTTATTACAAATTTACTTTTGTGAAACAAATTGGAAAGTGATTAAGTAGAAGGGTATAAATGCATTTGTGATATTCAAAATAAAATTTGTGTTTGAGAACATTGATTTCTCAATCACCTCCAAAGACACTTTCAAACTGCATTCATAGCAATAAATATTTATAACTTCCCATACCTGTAATTCTCTCTTGACATTTTCCAAACCACCAATATCGTCCCAGGTAACGTTGGGAACCTCAACCACAGTTTCACGCAAGGCTGACGGTGAGCTCTTGCCCATGGCAAATCTAAAGTTCTCCATGGTAACTGCTAAAGAATTCAGGACCTGGAAATATAAAGTTGTAAATTTTTTATATCATGATTCACTCATTTACTTGAGAACAACACGCAATGAACATTCAATAATATTAATTATTGGAATTTCATGTTATATAAAAATGCAAGAATTCTATAAAAATTACCAATCACGGAACATTTCAAAATAAAATACACATTAATTTTTTCACCTCTGCATCAATCTGGTCGTCATCAAGATCAATGAGATCCATTTTCTCACGAATTTGTTGGAGTGCAGCTTCCGAGCACAAGGCAGCTAAATCAGCACCAACATGACCATGAGTTTCCGCTGCAATTTGCTCCAAATCTACATCATCAGACAACTTCATATTTTTAGTGTGGATTCGCAAAACTTCAAGGCGGCCTAGAAAGGAAAAATATGGTTTTCTAGTGAGCTATCCAAAGTACTTTCCTTAATGATACTAATATTTTTACACTTGATTATCAAAAATTTATTAATTTAGTAGAAATACATAAAAAAATCCAAAATACTCTTGAGTAGAGAGAACTATCCAAAGTACTTTCAGTAATCATATATTTTTATGTTTTCAATTGTTAAAAATTTACTAATACTTTAGAAATATGTAAAAAAAAAAAAAAAAAAAAAGAATATTGGTTGAGTAAAATACCTGTAGTATCAGGAATGCCAATATCAACTTCTCTGTCAAACCGACCAAAACGCCTGAGGGCAGGGTCAATAGAATTAGGTCTGTTGGTAGCGGCTATTACAATGACATGGGCTCGCTGTTTCAAACCATCCATGAGAGTCAACAACTGTGACACGATACGTCTCTCCACCTCACCATGAGTCTGTAATTCAAGTAAATAATAAATATCAATAACAATGTAAAAACTAACAATTCCTTCATTCATTCACTATAGAACAATATAAAATTAAATATAATTCTTCATTACCTTCTCTCTCTTTGGAGCGATTGCATCCAATTCATCAATAAATATAATGGCAGGGGAATTCTTCTCAGCTTCTTCAAAAGCCTTTCGAAGGTTGCTCTCAGATTCACCTAAGGAAATTAAACATTTTCAATCATAAGAACTTCAAAGTTAATACAATCTTTACCGTTAACGAACAACAAAACACTCCATGCATTTCTATTTTACAAAATGTAGAAAAAAAAAAGAATAACTATAAAACAATTTATTGGAATAATAGATTAGCTAAGCAGATGATAGAAATATAGTGAAATAAATTTTTGAAAATAAAAATAGAGAAAAAGTTGACAATATTACAACCATATGAGAACAAGGTTTAAGAATGACCACATGAACGCAAGCAAGCGCACACAATAGATTTCCAATCCTTCCCAGTACAACATTTAAATTCAAATTTTTATCAGATGGATCTAGTTTGATTATTAAAATTAAATCAATAAATGTATTCTTAGGCAATTTAACCACAAAGTTAGTGATATTAGTTTGTATGCTCTTTCCTAAACAGCACACTCTAAATTATATAACTCAAGTGCGTCAAATTATACTGTTATTGTATTCTTCCTATTGAAGGGCAATATCTACAATTTATTTGCTATGTAACCAGATAGAAGTGGCTTGGCTCCATTAAACAGGTGGGCTTTACACAAGTTTTGTTAATGATTAAACATAAACACCATTCTAACTTGTCCCCAGATATCTTTTATACCAGGACTTAGAATTGTATTTTCCATACAAAAATAACCACTTCTTACTAACCTGCTAATTTGGACATAATTTCTGGTCCATTTATAAGGAAGAAGAATGCTCCAGTTTCATTAGCAACAGCTCTTGCAATTAGTGTTTTTCCTGTACCTGGAGGTCCATACAAAAGAATACCTGCAAACAAAAATGGCATTTAGTGGCCTTGTAATAATGAAGACAAGAATATATTTAACCCTGGATAGGTACGGTGGGTCGTTTGCGACCCCGAGCGTCAAAAAAAAACAGGTTTTTCTCACGTGACTCACCCGTGACTGAATTTGTGGGTGATCGACCTGCAGGAGGTGTCTCCCCTACACGCTCTAGTAGTGTCCAGATGTGCATTGCTGTAGCTGTACTCCTTCCCCGATTTCTGAGACGCGTCGGGGTCGTTCGCGTCCGAGTTTACCCTTCTGAGGTAGTTTGCATAATTATCAAAGTTATTACGTATTATGAAATTGTCGTAGAATGGTGCAACTTGTATAGGTTATCAGTTGTGGAAAGTCTTGGTGGATTGTTTGGCTACCATGTGCATGTTTTTTTTTTTTAGTTAAAATGTCGTTCATCACCACGAGGACCATTTTACCGCGAGTGCCACTTTTTCATTTTTTTTCATTTTTTTGCCAAGTCATTTTTCCGTAAGATATTGCCAAATAGTGTCGTAAAACTTTTGCTTGTTTAGTGTTGGAAAGTGTGTCTAGATGATCTGGCTACCCATGCATGACTTTGTTTTTGTCAGATACGACGTAGTTATTGGTATATTGGGTATTTAACTGCGGTTACCAATTTCTGTTTTTTTTTCAATATTTGTAAAAATTACTACGTAGTAAGGAATTGCCGTATATTATTCATTTTTTTTTCATGTTTATGTGTTAGAAAGTGTGCCTTGATGGTTGGGCTAACACGTGCATGTCTTTTTTTTTATCTGAGATGTCGTATATTAGAATGTCGGGCATTTTACCGCGAGTGTCCCTTTTTCATTTTTTTTCATTTTTTTGCCAAGTCATTTTTCCGTAAGATATTGCGAAATAGTGTCGTAAAACTTTTGCTTTTTTAATGTTGGAAAGTGTGTCTAGATGATCTGGCTACCCATGCGTGATTTTGTTTTTGTCAGATACGACGTAGTTATTGGTATATTGGGTATTTAACTGCGGTTGCCAATTTCTGTTTTTTTTTCAATATTTGTAAAAATTTACTACGTAGTAAGGAATTGCCGTATATTATTGATTTTTTTTTCATGTTTATGTGTTAGAAAGTGTGCCTTGATGGTTGGGCTAACACGTGCATGTCTTTTTTTTTATCTGAGATGCCGTATATTAGAATGTTGGGCATTTTTCCGCGAGTGCCCCTTTTAATTTGTTTTGCATTTTTTTGCTTAGTCATGTTACCGTAAGGAATTGGCAAGTAGTGTCGCAAAACTTATATTTTTATAGTGTTGGAAAGTGTTTCTAGATGATCTGGCTACCCATGCCTATTTTTTTTTTAGCCAGATATGGCGTATATATAAGTATGTGTTCGATTTTCCTGTGATTGCCATTTTTTCGTTTTTTCCCATTTCTTTCAAAATTACTACGTACTAAGGAACTATCACAGAGTAATATTTCATTTATATGTTTATTTGTCGGAAAATATGCCTTGATGGTTTGCCTAGCACGTGGCTGAAATTTTTTTTCTTCTGAAATGCCGTATATTAGAATGGCCATTTTTCCACGAGTCCCCCTTTTTATTTGTTTTGCATTTTTTTGCTTAGTCATGTTACCGTAAGGAATTGGCAAGTAGTGTCGCAAAACTTATATTTTTATAGTGTTGGAAAGTGTTTCTAGATGATCTGGCTACCCATGCCTATCTTTTTTTTTAGCCAGATATGGCGTATATATAGGTATGTGTTCGATTTTCCGGTGATTGCCATTTTTTCGTTTTTTCCCAATTCTTTCAAAATTACTACGTACTAAGGAACTATCACAGAGTAATGATTCCTCTAGATGTTTATTTGTCGGAAAATTTTGTTTACTTTTTTTTTGATTGAATATCATCAAATTTTTTTAGCTAAAATATTGTTTTACATTTTTTTTTTCGATTTTATTTCCCTTCAAAAAAAAATTTTTGGGTCAGAATTTTAATTTTATAGTCGTAAAATAATCGACAATTATCCAGCAACCCACCATACAATTTTTATGCATATCCAATAATAATTAGATTAGTAAATAACACCTTGAAATTGACATACCCTTCCTACATTTCAAGTGGCAGATTAGGGAGTCTGAGTCAGTGTGGTTGGCGGCCATTTTGTGGACATATCCGAAGCGTAAGCTGCCCTATCTATATATATTCTTGTTCCCTATAGAATTTGTGATATTTTGGTATATTTTTACCTGCATAAATATCATATTATATATTAAATATATGTATTTTTTTACGAAATTTCCAAGTACTCAAAAAATTACCTTTAGATATGGCCCCTGATATAAATGTAATTTACAAAATAATGAAGATTTTTTTTCATATTTCTATTTTAGGATAACATATGTTTATTCCCTAAAAAAATTAGCCACTTCCTATTTCATTTGGGTACCCCAAAAAATTCATGAAATTTGGAAAATTTTTTTTGGCCAAAAAAAGTTACCCTTTTTTTCTCATTTCAGATCTTCACCTCCATGGGTCTGACTTCATCCAAAATACATCAAGATGTGTCCTAAATATTCAAGAATCAATTCCTAAAAGGATTTGTGTATACAGTGATACCTCGGTAGTCGAACGACTCTATACTCGAACAATTCGGAGTTCGACCAAAATTTTCGAGAAATTTTTGCTGCGGTGCTCGACCAAAAATTCGGTACTCGACCAGCCGAACACGTGACGACCGCATGGGCTTTGTGATGATCGCGCCATCTCGGCCACTCTCGCTTGTTCGGGAAGCATCAGTTCTCTCGAGAGCGTCACTCAGACAACGCGCGATCAGCATTCGTTGTGATTTAGTGATTTTCAGTGCTTTTAATTGCTTTTTTAGCTTTCATAATGAGTCCCAAGAAAGTAATGAGTGTTAAGGGGAAGGAGAAGAGGAAAACAGTGCGAACAACGATCGAGTTGAAGAAGGAAATTATAGCGAAATATGAGAATGGTGTACGAGTGTCCGATTTAGCGGTAGAATACGGAATGGCGAAGTCGACCATTTCTACGTTTTTAAAGCATAAAGAAATGATTAAGAAGGCGAATGTTGCAACGGGAGTTACGGCGGTAACTAAGCAAAGGCCACAAGTGATTGAGGAGATGGAAAAGTTGCTTTTAATATTTATTAAAGAAAAACAGTTGGCCGGGGAAAGTGTTAGTGAAGCGTTCATTTGTGAAAAAGCGTTGCATATCTATGAAGAATTAGTGAAGAAAAGTCCGAGTACCAGTGAAAGTGATTCATTTACATTTAAAGCGAGCAGGGGTTGGTTTGAAAAGTTTCGTAATAGAACAGGTATTCATCGTGTTACTAGGCATGGGGAGGCAGCTAGTTCGGATCAAATTGCAGCCGATAAATACGTGGGGGAATTCGATCGGTACATAAATGAACAAAATTTGATCGCACAACAAGTCTTTAATTGTGATGAGACTGGGTTATTTTGGAAGAAAATGCCAGCCAATACGTACATTACCAAGGACGAGACGAAGATGCCAGGTCACAAGCCAATGAAAGATAGGCTAACATTGTTGCTGTGTGCAAATGCAAGTGGCGATTGCAAGATCAAACCCTTGTTAGTGTACCACTCGGACAACCCCCGGGTGTTCAAACGAAATAATATTTGTAAAAGTGCACTACCAGTTATGTGGCGCTCGAACACTAAATCTTGGGTCACAAGACAATTCTTTACTGAGTGGATAAACGAAGTGTTTGCCCCCCAGGTTAAGGCTTACCTCATTGAAAAGAGCTTGCCAATGAAATGTCTTCTGGTTATGGACAATGCTCCTGCACATCCTCCAGGTCTCGAGGATGACTTGAAAGAAGAATACAGCTTTATCAAAATCAAATTCTTGCCCCCCAATACTACTCCCATACTCCAGCCCATGGACCAACAGGTCATTTCAAACTTCAAAAAACTCTATACCAAGGCCCTTTTCAGAAAGTGTTTTGAAGTGACCAGTGACACGAAGTTGACCCTAAAGGAATTCTGGAAGGAACACTTCAGCATCCTCAACTCTGTTAACATGATTGACCAAGCTTGGCGAGGTGTGACCTATAGGACATTGAACTCTGCCTGGCGTAAGCTGTGGCCATCATGTGTCACAGAGAGGGAGTTTGAAGGTTTCCAACCAGAGGCGGGTCCAAGCACTGCTACCCCTGTAATTTCTGATGACACTGATGTCGTTGAGGAAATTGTTGTCATGGGCAGGAGTTTGGGGCTTGAGGTCGACAAGGATGATATTGATGAGCTTGTAGAAAGCCATTCTACCGAGTTGACTGTGGAGGAATTGTTGCACCTGCAACAACAACAGCAGCAGGATCTGATTGTGGAGCAGGAATCTTCAGAAGAGGATGAGGTAAGGGAGGATGTTCCAAGTTCTCTCATCAATGAAATTTGTTCCAAGTGGGCAGATGTGCAGGCTTTTGCTGAAAAATACCACCCAGAAATTGCAGTAGCAAACCGGGCAGTGCATATGTTTAATGATAGTGTCATGTATCATTTTCGAAGAATACTGCAGAGGAGGAAGAAACAATTAACAATAGACCAGTTTTTCACAAAAGAAAAGAAAGCTGCTACATCAAAGCCTGTTTCTCCTCCAAAGAAGAGACAAAGAAGAGAAGAAACCCCTGAAATAGATCTGCCCACCCTTTCATTGGAGAGAGAAACAACTCCTGAAGGAGAACTACCCCGCCACATCATGGAAGGGGACTCTCCTTCCAAGCAGTAACCTCCCCCTTCCATCCTCTCCACATCCATCCCTGTATGCCATCGAACCGCTGCTCAAAGGTATGTTCACTACAGTACAGAAAATGGTTTAAAATGGTTTTATTTTAGTACAGTAAATGGTTTAAAATTGTTTTATAGGATTTTCTGACCAATTTCATACACATTTAGATAATTATTGTTGTTTAGGTACACGTTTTATTAATATTTTGGGCCTGTTCGAGTGCTTGGGAACGGAATAGAATATATACCATTATTTCTTATGGGGAAAAAAAATTCGGTACTCGAACAAATCGGAGGTCGAACACGGATCTCGAACGGATTATGGTCGAGTACCGAGGTATCACTGTATATGTATAAACTTTTTTTTATGAATTTTTATGTCAGGTCTTTTTTTTTTTCTACTTAATTTTTTAAAATATTTATAATAAATAGTTTTTCTGCAGATGAGTAGTATTTATCTTTACAGTTGTTTTAAGCATTCATTGAAGTTTTTTTTGGCAAAAGAAAAAAGGAGATTACTGCAAAAACTGATTTTTCAAGAATTTTTTTTGGCGTCGGGGTCGTTCGCGTCCGAGTATACCCTTAAAGGGGTGTCCGAGGACCGTACCTATCCAGGGTTAAGGAACTTAGGAATCTGTAATAACAGATTTACCCATAATAAAAATGAGGTACTATATGTGCAACAAGGTTTTACCTTCACAAATATAAAATTAAGAGCTATATGACATTTACCTCTGGGTGGCTTGACACCAATTGCTTTGAATAATGATGGATGACGGAGTGGAAGCTCGACCATTTCTTTGATTTGTGCTAACTGCTTTCTGCAACCTCCAATATCATCATAACCAACCTCATTTAGCTGTTCCTCCTCTTCCTGAAATGAAATAAGAACAATTTCAGGGAACAGTTTACAATTTGAGCTTTTTAAAATAAATATCTGATCATGGAAAGGTCATTATGAAAATGAAAATAATTTAAGAACTGTGAGTCATCTTTATTTGGCCTCTTAAAAGTCCTCAACGGAGGGATTCTGCTTAAGTGAAAATTGAATAAATGGAAAGTTAAGAGAGTACAACAGTGGTGAGGTAGATTAGATTAGATTTATGAATTTAGGCCCTGCTGGTAGAGGTGCCATTTAAAGCTAAAAATAAGAGAAAATGCCACAGTTGCATGCATCGAGACCACTAGCACCAATGTGCATCTGGATGAATACCTTGCCTTTTACTATGAAGCAAAAGTTAAGAAGTTTGATGAAGACAGAAGAGAACTGGGCTCAAAGTAAATACATACAAAGTGAATTGAGCTGGAGACCAAAGAGATGGTGCAGACACTTTAGTAATTCTTACAGTAGACTGGAAATTTCACCAGGAGGTAAAATTCCAGTGATTAGGTTGTAGGATGGAAGAAAGGAAGCAGGAGCAATGGTAGATTAGAAGATAAAAAAGCAGGTGAGGTTGAGGGCCAAAAGATCACTGAGAAGGCACTAAGTAATGGCTACAGTGGGCTGTGTGATATGCACATACAGGAAAAAAACTTAGAAGTAAAAGGCAGAAAATAATGTAGTATTGGAAAGGACCTTTAGTATCATTTCAAGTGCACCACACACAGAAGGAATACTTTAAAGAATTTAAAAAGTTGCATTTATTAAAGAGCAAAATCTTTAAAGCTATCCTCGATTTCCCGCATACATGCAACAGCTTTGAAAAATAAATGTAAAATTCCTGCTAGGTTTTATTCTTGAACTTTCCACATATTTGCAAATATCAATGATCTTGAATTATTATGACTTGAAGCAGTAACTGTACATCAGTAACACTTCAACACTCCACTTACTAATAATTCTTAATAAGTTACTGTACTGTACCTATTGTACCTTCCAAATAAATAATAAATATAAATGCCACAATTATTGCCATTCAACAATTATTTCAATAGCGTATCATTAGCAATGTAAATTTTTATTGAAATCTTGTCCATATACATTTAGGAATAGACCTACAACCACTAACCTAAAGATATTATTCATTTCAGAATAGAAAAACCATTAAATCAGTAAAACAAAAATAAAGTTACCTCTCGTTTCACAGGTTCGCCTTCACAATAGATAACGGTGTCCTGAGATACAATACAGTAAGGAGCAGGGTCTGTTTCTACAACCTTAAATTCAACTGCTCTCATACCACCACGCACCAAAAACAAATCGCCCTTGTGAATGGGACGATAAGCTTCTAGGAAGTACGGTTTCAGGAAAACCTGAAATAGATCAAATAAATTAATTTTATCCCATAATAAAGAGCTTCCATTCTTTAATATTTTTTGAAACTATCTGAAAATCATGAAAAACTGTAATCAGGTAAGAAGTGAAAGGGAAGCACCTACAATTCCCTTATACTTTCCTGGGCAAATATTTAATGAAAGCCCTTCTAAATTGGAAAATTTTAGAACTAAAAGGAAAGAAAATTAAAATAATATTACAGTAAAAATAAGCCTGATAATACATGTAAACTACTGCATTATTAAAATGCCGAAAAATTTACTTACTTCAAATATGTTGCCTGTTAGACCCTCGACTGTATCATCGACTGGTAATACATGAATGCGTTTGCCATACTTGACATCTGGACACTGTTGAATAGCAACAATATCTCCCAGCCTAATACGAAGATTATTTCTGACCTGGAAGTAAATTGGGTACTTTGAATAGTTTTCATAGTTTTTATAAATTGGGTACTTTGAATAGTTTTCATAGTTTTTACCATCTCAAAGAATGTAACACTTTTCATTATTTTACAAAAAGAGTCTTCTGAATAATAAAAATATATACAGTCAAGTATTCCAAACTCCTAAGTATTTATAAAGAAAACTAGCAATCATTTTGGCTATTACAGAAGTTAACCTTGCTAAGAATGAACAGTAACCTGACCAATTAAAAAGTGTATGAATACATATGAGCTTTTATATACATTAGTAAATGCACCGATATCCAAACAACCATCATTAGTGATTTTCTTGAAAACAATTCTTGTGAAGAACTACACGATCAGTTTTGTACTTACAACGCGATTCATACGAATTTTATCATCAGCCATAGTCTCATCTGACAGGACAATACACACAGTCTGTTTCCTTTTCTTTCCCTTCAATAAGACTGTATCACCCCTGAACAACTGCAGTTCATCCATCTTTGCTTGTGACAAAGCAACAACAGAATTGTCATCATTGACTGCATCTTCTACAATAAGGCGGTTGGGTTTCTTCTTCTCCTTTAAAATAGCAGTAGCTAAATCATCCCTGCAAGGAAAACATGGCTTAAGTAAAATGAAAACTGGTCATCCTTTCAAATGACATGAATTACATTTGGAAAAACATTATTTGCAATACAGAACAGTACTGTATTTACATACCTCTCCAGAAGAAAGTTTCAGTTCAATTTATACAAATAATGTAATTCTTAACCCTTTTACCCCCAAAGGACGTACTGGTACGTTTCACAAAAGCCATCCCTTTACCCCCATGGACGTACCGGTACGTCCTTGCAAAAAAATGCTATAAAAATTATTTTTTTCATATTTTTCATAATTTCTTTGAGAAAATTCAGACATTTTCCAAGAGAATGAGACCAACCTGACCTCTCTATGACAAAAATTAAGGCTGTTAGAGCAATTCAAAAAAAAATATACTACAAAATGTGCTGGGGAAAAAATAACCCCCTGGGGGTTAAGGGTTGGAAATTTCCAAATACCCCGGGGGTAAAAGGGTTAAGACATCCACATAACATTCTACATTTCCCAAATTTCTTCTACAAGAAGATACTGTACAATCAAATACATTATCCACAAAGATGAATACACTAGACAAATTCACATAAATAGAACACTCGGTATAAAACCATATCATTTGAGAATCAAGTTACGGTTCAACAGAGAATATAAAATACTATAAAAGAAAATTAATGCAAATTAAAAAATTAATTTCAAATTCCAAAGATCAAGCAACAAGCTGCTATCTTGGAGAAGTGAACTTATCTTGCCCTTCTCTCATATGTCGAGATGAGATAGAGATCCTGTATATTGGTTTCACCGCTCCAGGTTTGGGAAATACTTTGTTGGGGGACTCAAAGGGCAAATTCATCATTTGTTGCAGCTCATGAAGGCATTTTTGGGAGGATTGAATATAAAATATTCACTACCAGAAAACCCGTGCAGCTAGTACACATGGATATAACTAGCACCACATTAAAAGAAGAGGTCTGTTTATAATAATCAGCAAGATCTAGCATATATCATAAAGATATAAATTTTTGAGAAATCATTTAAAATAATTAAACCTTCCCTCCCCTTTCTGCAGCATTCCATGATGCATGGAGACTGAATCTATCTATAGCCTATCATACTGTATCCATTGAACTCTCTTAAATTTATATGATTAAAGTGATTTGCAAATTACAGTAATGCCTTGCCCAAACACAGACTTTCCAGCGAGAATCTGTAATTGTTCGTATATGCAACCATGTGCAGACCTGATACAGATCATTCGTCCAACTCATTGGATGGAATCTAACAAAAACAATACCTATGCTCCACAAGAAGTTTATAAACACTATACTTATAAGGAACTCTAATATGATCGGTAAGAATGTTGCATGCTGATTGGCTTATTTGACGGTGAAGGTAAGTTAATGGATTAGGGATATACACAGTAAGATAAATTATTTTCTTATACTGGGTTAATTTAGATAGTATCTACTTGCTACAATCTAGTAATGTATTAACCCTTTTACCCCCAAAGGACGTACTGGTACGTTTCACAAAACCCATCCCTTTACCCCCATGGACGTACCGGTACGTCCTTGCAAAGAAATGCTATAAAAATAAAAATTTCATATTTTTTATATATTTTTTAAAATATTCAGGCATTTTCCAAGAGAATGAGACCAACTTGACCTCTCTATGACAAAAATTAGGGCTGTTAGAACAATTTAAAAAAAAATACACTGCAAAATGTGCTGGGAAAAAATAACCCCCTGGGGGTTAAGGGTTGGAAATTTCCAAAGAGCCTGGGGGTAAAAGGGTTAATAAACTTACAACAAAAGCACCCAGCAGTCTTTCAGTCTGACAATGAATGCTGGTTTGCTGTTATGTGTATACTACAGTGAAAGCCTATATCAAGAGAGCATTCAGTACCCACTATGTTACTGACTGGAAACAACTATAGCACTACTATGCCATCAAGTTCCAAAAATGTTCTCCAGATGCACTGGGAGATAATATCCTCAAAACAAACCATATTCCTATGATAGACAAAATATAATGGAAAGCGTATTTTTCCGTAAGGAGTCTTAAATATATACAATACAGTATTACACAGTAAGTCAATAAATTGCCCATGTACATAATAAGAGAAGGCCAATGGCAGAAAATACATGCTCATGAAAGTCAACCTTGAACTGGTCCAACATTCTTAAGAAGAAAATAAGTAGCATAGCCGGACCTCGTTAATTGCGGGTTCTAGCTTCACGGTTTCGGTTTTTTTTGCGACCAAGGCAGAAAAAAAAAATTCTTTAAGATCATTGTTTACCCAAGAATTTGATTTCTAATAGTTGACAATGGAATTGGGATGGCCAAGAACAATGCAATACCTATTAAATAAAAATTGTGATAAAATTCAAATGGGCCGCTGCATGCCACTACCCATCTCTACACCCAGTTAACTTTGGTAAAAAATTATAGCTATATTTGAAATACAGTAAACCAAATTGTGATTAAACTGGTGTTTCACTTAACTGTATCCAATAATAATGAATGTAATATTCATATTTTAGTATCGTATTTATAATTAGAAACACACCATGAAATATAATCTTGTGCATTTTTTACATTCAAATCAGCTGATCAACCCTGCGTAGGTAGTCCGTTGTCGACCTAGATTAACTTTCCCGATATCCCACTGATATGACCATTCACTTTCAGAGAATCACCTCACTGATATAACCTATCATACTTAATACTATGATAGCTGTTTCACATTATTATTATCCGTCACTTATTATTATAATATTCTTAATCCTTTTCCCAATTCCTTACCTAACCCCATACATATATTTACATTACTCTCCCACATACACATCTACACTGTATCTTTCCAACTCTTGATTCTCTCAATATTCCGCGATTTCATTCATCTATTTTCTAGTATTCATCAGTCATTTTTATCTTATTAATCATTCTGAACCCCTTTCTTATCCATTATTCCACCTATTCCCATTCCTATTTTCATTCCTCGCATTTCCCAAATACCTTGATTTTGCTAATTTATTTGAAATAGCATAGATTTGGCAGAGGGGTTGTGCAAGATGATGGAACCGTCATTGTCCGCAGATTGGCTACTGCCTCCCCATCTCGTGTTTACATGTATCGCTCCCTTTGTTGCATTGTTTCATCCTTCTCTGTCCCTGTTCTCCCAGGTGTTTCACTTAACTCTCAAATAATAATGCATGTAATATTCACATTTTAGTATCATTTATAATTAAAAACAGAGCATTTTAATCTTATACATAGTTTACGTTCAAATCAGCTGATCAACCCTGCGTAGTCCGGTCGGCAACCTTCAGAAGCATGCATTATTATTCAAGCATACCACCGAAGGATACTATTGTGAAGAGTGAGGCCTGACTATCTTTCAGAAGACTTGCTTCTGAAATAACAGCAAAAAATACAGCAAAAAATACCACTAGCATGATAGGACACATGTCCAAAATCTTGGCAAAGAAGAACCAGCCATCTTCACCTCGAGCTTCAAACAGATACACATTTCTTTCCCTACTATATACTGTATGGGGCATTCGGTTAACAAATGCCTCACTGTCACTGGTACCAGACAGTCGTCGCAATATGGCCAGCCAGCAAAAACTCATGTCTTGGCCTTTCCTAAACAAGACACCTAACCAATGCTTTGTTTATTTCATTACATATGATAACGAACAAACTAACACATTTACATATCCAAGTGATAAATAATGATACTAAGAGGTTATTGCAAATCTTTTACTTTAGCCTTAGAAATTCCTACACACCTCGCCTAACAGAAAACCATTACTTGCATCAAGTCAACAATAAGAAACTAAAACTAATGACAGTGCAAAGTGCAGTATAAGGATTTACGTTAATTTTACAGTCGTATGATTATTCTAAAGTGTTCCAAGTGATAATTCTACATTCCCTTTCCATAATATTTTGCTTACCCTCAGTTGTAAGTCAGTTGAATATTTTTCTAACCTAATGCCTAATGTTATTACTATCATCATTAACACTATCATATAAATTATTGAAAGGTTGGAGAAAGATAAAAGTAGCTGAGAAGGGAACCATAACGATGTTTAAATTTTCACAGCCGGACTCCCATTGATTATAAGTTCATCTTATTAAGGAATTCTTCTTCAAAACAGTCTATTTGATAAAACTATAGTTTAGAATGGCTAGTACAGGGGTAACGTGGCCACCTATAGTAAATTCTTTTTAGTTAGGCAGATTTCCACAGACTCGCAAGGGTGCCCTTTTAGCTCGGAAGAGTCTCCTGATCGCTGATTGGTTGGACAAGATAATTCTGACCAATCAGAGAGCAGGAAACTTTTTCGAGCTAAGACAAAACAATTGAGTATAGCATTCACATAGCAGCAAATCGATCCCATCCAGGGACCGTGAGTTTAAGCTGTTTACTGGGGAGGCCACTGTTGATGTTCTGGTGCACAACTAACCTCTAGAAACTGGAGCTGAAACCAGAAATCTTTTACCTTCATCATTTCTAATATAAAAAGTTTATCCTATAATAAATAATTATTTTCCCATAAGGGTAGTTTTTCCGGAATAAATATAAATTTCGGGATGTGTATGTACGATGATGTCCATGCCCCATAACTCCCCTAATTTCAACCCTATCGCCAAGAATACAGCAGTCGTCTGGGTGGGGGGGGATTGCACCCCATTGGGTAAGTATGTAAGGGACACTGCTTGTAAGTTCGGTTAGGTGGTGTTCTATGCACGTGTTCCTGTCCATCAATATACAAAGGTTCCTATTTCAGATTTCATTTAATAAGGGCACCAAACCTACCCCACCTAACCTAGCAGTTACCAGATCACAGACCTAGAGGGAGGTAACCTTGCACACCCCACCCTTCCCTCCCATCTCACAGCCCTATCCAAGGTAAATGTGGTTTGGTTGCCTTTATTATTGGCTATCATACCTAGGCTTAGGGTAGCCTACCAATAAACAATTTGGAATTCAAGGGGTGATTTTCCGATCAGTTGTACATGAACTCTATTCTTTTTTTTTTTTTTTTGAGGGAGGAATTCTGGGGGTATATTATACACAATTATACAGTAGTGGTAAAATATTGATAAGATTTACTGGTATTATTGTACTTGATTACAATTTTAATGACAGATGAAGTGACCCTAGAGAAATTTCCGCATTAATTGTATGTGATGTATTAATTGATTTATGCTGAACTGGTTACAACCAAAAATATAAAGTAGCTAAGTCCAACCCTTAGCAACTATAATTTGGGGAACCAACCATAAGTTGAACGAGAACCCACACAGAAGCCTTACTCTCCCAATGATATTAAATAACTCTTCCGGAAAACTAGTGCTATTTTAATTCCATCCAATGGGGGGAAAAAATGTAGCAGGTTCCCATCTGTATATACAAGCCTTTTTAAGTCATGTTTAATACCCGACAGAAGAATCTATTTAAATGGTTACGTCATAAATATTATTTCGCTTGAACTAATAATTCCTCTACAATAGCAAGATCAATTGAAAATGAACACCATTTCTTTTTAATAAAGGAAAAATTCGACTCTGTAATTTCCGTATGAACCGCATTGTCTTCTATCAGGATCAGCTGATGACTTCCGTTTTCTTTGTTGCCTTTGTGGTGTAAACATTCCGATATTACTTATTTCACTTTCCTCTATCTCAGATATGAACTTAGTCAAATTCGCTTGTAAGCCTCTATTAACTGCCTTAAGGTGGTAGTTTTGAGCTTGGATCATATCAGGAAATAATATCGGATATTATGGTTTTTGGCAACGCGACCAGACCCGCTGCAGTGACAGAGCAAAATTGAAGGTTGATGGACGCTACCAGTCAACTTGGGAGTAATTCTTTACACCGATTTTCAGAACTACAAAAGGCAAATTTTCAATGGCGATTAGACGTCTGTGCTAAATAGGGCGAATAAAATACTGATCAAACATAGGATTACACATAATGCCCACATGACACACGATGCGCTGCGGTCTAAGCTAGCCTTTAACGCTGACCGGTGTTATAACGTTACTCGGCTCTATAATATCCTTAAAAATGTTAATTCTACAATCAAAACACTCTGTTTCTTGACTTACTGATCGGCCATGGTGTAGTCTTCAAAAAATCACTAGAAAAAACAGACTCGGTTATTAATTGTCGTCTTAAGCCTTCACTCCAAACACTGTCTACGGTTCACTCACTGAGTCTGCCCGTTTCACTGTTCACTGAGTCCGTACGAATGACTCGTTTCTCTGCAGGAGAGTCGGCCACTGTCACAATTCTTATTGGTTCGTTTTTTAGTGGCGGTTGTTTCAAAATATTTACCATTTATGTAAACAAACAAATTATAAGGTTTTAACTTATCTGCATACAAATTTAGTGAAAGTTTAAGATATGTAATAGATTTTTAAAGGAAGGGCAAAATAATGGAGTATGTTGCTTAAGTGACTGCTGTGACTAGCAATTGTTCGACGTTTGTCATTTAATTCGAGAATATTCTGAAATTTAATTTATAAACATAATTAAACTTAGATAGCCATTTGAACGACTGTATTCGTGCATTGACTTGTCTCTAGTTGTGAACTTTTATTATGAGATGTCTTGCAGACATGCAAATCTCACTGCGTGACTTGCAAAATTTCATGGCATTAGCTAATCTGACGGAGTGTTCGAACACTGACGTACCAAAACCCGAAGTCGACGTCACCTGAAAGTTATTATTTATTTTTACGTTACCATCATTACACTATTCTTATAATTGTGATTTATATCAAATTTATATTACCAGATAACTTTAAAACGACGCATCGCTACCATCAAACAGTAAAAGTGATCTAGGAGAAGAGATTCCATTCCTTGGGAACGTTATGTACCATAAAAAAAAACACACAAACCGCATATATTATCTAAATGATAATCACCTTAGAAGGGTAAAAAAATTCAAGTTACGAAGAAATCCATATGAATATTAAAATGAGCCAATCTGAGGGTCGATCGAGTGCGTTTCTAAAACAAGACATGATGATATCTAAGATTTCATTCCACACAAACGTCGTACTTTTTTATAATCTTGGTCCTGACACACGTAAAAGCTGTGGCCTGCAGGAGGTACAACATTTGTTTGCCGTACATATTCTTAAGTAAAATTGTCAAGTCCACTGTACTATAACTTATCACGAATGAAAAAAAAATCAAACTGTGCTTGAAAGCCTTTATTAGATCATCAATCTTTCGGTTATATATTGTGTAAATTTGTTATACAATCGTAGGGCTGCTTATTTGAAAGTTCTAGAACCCACAGTAAAATATATCTTGAAACCGTTCGCTACTGTTATCGTGTCGACGTGATTTGTCGGCTACAGGACATGTCATGATCCAGTTCTGATGACTCATTGCACAAACCTTAAAATCTATATTTAGATTTCATAAACAGTCATTGTAATTCAATCAGTACAGGGGGTAATCCTCTCTCTGGGTGGAAAACCTTTTAGCAATGTTACTCCTCTGTTTTAATACGTTTTGTAACTTCTTAAGTTGTCCTTTGTGCAACTAGTTTAATGATAGAGAGTATTCCATTATGGTAATAACAGAGTTGTGAGATAAGTTGAACCTAGGTCACGAACTCTACATGTATATGTATGTGAACCAAGTAGTCATTAATTTTGATTTGGATGTCACGAAGGTTTCTTGAATTGTTTTTTCTTTCCTATCAGCATGAATATAGTTTTATTTTCACCAAGTTTTAATCTTATCCATTCTCCGAAACTGGTAAGAACGTGGATTAAATTATCAGCTGTAAAATTCTGTATCATCTGCAAATAGCTTAAGCCTCCCTCTGTTTGTAATGTTGTTTTTTTATATAGCATACCGATAGTATATATACAAATAGGATTGGATATATTAGGCCTAATTTACAGTTGCCTGGGCCACCTCTAGGCTTAATGGTTCAACAATACCAATAGATCATAAATCGTCGAAAGGAATATTTAAGATAAAGTAAAATCAGTATGCAACGTTTATTCTCATTCATCATTTCCAGCAGATGATTTACAGCAAAACGTATTACTAGCCGTCCATAGTCCATTTACAGTATAATTGTCTGTATGCTGACAGGTTATTTTTGCACTTTTGATATGAAGGATAGATTTGGATTAGATCTGTATGAACTTCTTAAGTCCTAATAATCTAAAGCTCCAATCAGAATTGTTGTAACTATAGCCATTTATTTCAGAATTGGGATGCTTTCACTCATCAATGGCAATATTTGTTATTCTTGAAATTATGTCCGAAAGACTATAAAAAAAAGTTTTACTCCCATTCCTCCAGATATTGACATTGGATCAATAACACAACTAGTTTTCTTTGCACTCTTAATAATCTTAATAACTTCATTATTTGTTATATATATATATATATATATATATATATATATATATATATATATATATATATATATATATATATATATATATATATATATATATATATATATATATATATATATATATATCGCTAATCTTATTTGTGCGACAGGTCCAGCACCAATCTGATTTGGAATACAGTATCCGCAAAAGATTCAACTGTATTTTCTATTTTTCTTTTTCTAAATCTAGAAGTCTAGCAGCTATTTCTTAGTCACTATATGAATTTGGGAGTCTTTGAAATGTCATTTCCTATTACGCAATTCAGAAGACGAATGGTGTAGTGTTATTGTGGTCTTGCTTTCCGTTTTCTTCTTCTTTAGTAAGTGATGATATTGGCACTTTCCGATTTTGTATTCCTCCATGCACTTTCAGGTTTTAACCGATTCCACTTTTCCTCTTCACGTCTTTTTTTTTCTCTCATTTTCTCTAAATTCTCACCCCATCAAACCAAGGCCATTTTCCTTGGTAGTTGTAATATTTTCTGCCAATAGGTCTAAGCATATGTTATCTTATTAATTTCATTCACCCTATTGTATACAGTGTCAAGTTATCAACACATAACGTAAGTTACTTAAGACCTTGGGGGATCATATTTATTTTCTTGGTAACTTCATCAATAAACACACATGGAGATAAATTATATCTATAAATAAAACTTGTTTTCTTATTATCATTATTACTATATCATAGCTTCTTGAAGACAAAAAAGACTATATGCGGGAAACATCAAGGCATATATATATATATATATATATATATATATATATATATATATATATATATATATATATATATATATATACCTAAGACATAAACAAGCTCATGCTTTTAGTATGTCGCTTTGTTGGAGGTTTACATGTAGTCCGGAGGAAAAGGAAAATTCTGCAAGCCCCAAGGGCCACAGTGAGAAAGCAGACCCGCGAGGGAAAGAAACAAACGCAAATAATAAAATGTAAAAGAGGAATGAAAAATACAATAGATAATTGTCAATGTTAAATAGACATGTAACAGAAAAATTCCGATTTTAGAGTTAAGTCAACTTGCTCAGCAAAAAGACATTAGGACCAAATTTTTAATTTCTGAAGTTCCACCTATTCAACAATAAACAAAACCTCTTAAGATAGACGGTTAGCCAGAAATCTTGAACAATTTTCTCAAAATACTGATTTGTAAGTGTGATTCAGGTAGAGCTAGGCTAGATGTGTTTATCAGAAGTGAATTTTCCAGCGACGCCGGAGAGACTAGGAAAGGGGGTTACTAGAGGGATAGGAGGAGGGTCTAGACAGAGGGTGGGAAGAAGATGGGAGGGGCGGGGGATTGTAGGTATTTAAATTACTTTACCTACTTACCGGATTCACTTGGCTTGGGCTTTATTAGGACAAGAGTAAACACATTAATTAACGAGATTTGATAATGAATTAAAGTATAGAAATAGGGGAAGGTCTATAGAGTGCTGTGTCAGAGTACCATTCTGATCAAGTAATGAGTATGGGAGTTAAAGAAAACCCCGATTTGATTTTTTTTTTTTTTTGCCGGAAATGCATAGTAATCCATTGCAAAATCTTAATATTTTCAATGGAAAACATAAGTTAGTTATCAGCAGGTGCACTACATGGGCCAGTATGAAATGATTCATCAAGTAAAGTGGAACACTAATAAAGGCTACTCACCCATTACAAAGACCCTCTATTGACTTCAATGATACCACTGCCAGCCAAATGACAGAAGAACCGTTATATCCTCACTGTGAGGGAGGATAAACACAGCTGCTGTGTGCTTGCCTTCTCCACGAAAGACACGGTTTTTTTTTTTTTTTTTTTTTTTTTGTATTTTTGGAATGCCTGAATGCATTCACTCCGATTGCGGCTTGGATTTTACCTCTGGAAAGTACCAATAACTTCTACAAGATCGAGGGGTAGTAGCTAGCTACTAGTCAACGTACAGTCCCTGTGGTGACGGGTACAGCTGATGCCATGTGCTCCCAGACCCCACCACCCCGGCAACCTGGGGCCATGACCCTGGGTGACACCCCAGAGAACCTGGACCTCAGTCTAACTCAACGGTCACAGGAGCAGCCTGGCCCCACACATTCTGGGACACCAATACACCTGTAAGTACTGCAGTAGCCAACCTAGAAAATGTACAATCCCACCCACCCAGCATGACTGAATCCCGTCCATCTACCACAGCCCCCCCCCCCCGCCCCCACGTGTATGTAGGTACTACAAACGAGGATACTGCAAATATGGTGCAAGTGGGAAGGGCTGCAGCTATGGCCACCCTAAACCATGCCAAAAATATGTGAGTCATGGTTTTAGAGATGAGAGGGGATGCACCCTAGGTAGGAACTGCCCCAGCTATCATCCTGTGCTCTGTAGAAATTCAGTGCAGAAAAGAGAATGTTTTAAGGAGGGGTGCAAGCTTACCCACTTAAAGGGAACAAAAAGGCAGCAAGCAAGGATCCAGAGCCCTGACGAAAATGAACAACCCTCCAGGTCAGCAAGCACATCGACACCTTCTCCTCCACCACAAGAGCCCCACAAAAGCAATTTTTTAGAAATGTTCATGGAGATGAAAGCACACATGGCAAACATGAACAAAGTTGTAGAGGCTCAGGGACTTGTATTGCAGAACTTCATGAGGCAAACACCCCAGCAAAATCAACTACCATAAGTACTCCCAGCAGTAGTGTCGCCCATGACCCCAACCTGGGCTTGGCCCAGAGTCGGGGCACTACATTAGAAAAATTCCTAGTGGGCAATATTCGGGGTTTATACCCCAAGGCAGCTCAAAGCAAGATATCATTCATAAGAGAGCTGGCCTGGAAGGAGGACTTTATGTTTATTGCCCTCACTGAAACCCACCTATCTGAAGGAATAAAGGAGCCTGAAATACACATCAGAAATTACACCTCCTTCCGGACAGATAGGAAAGGAAGAACACATGGCGGCACAATCATTTACTTGAGGGATGACATTGCTCCAAACTTAATACCCCTCTTTTCATACTCAGATGGCCAAATTGAACTGCAAGCCATACAAATCCAGCAACATAATATGGTGATTATAAACTGCTACCGTCCACCTGGCAGCTGTTCTAGAAACTTCAGTAGTGCCATGGAAGCTCTCAGTCGCCTACTGAACTTCCTGCCAGTTCCTACACCTGACGTCATCCTCACTGGAGACTTCAACTTTCCCTTCCTGAAGTGGCCCGAAGGAACCCAAACTGGGAGCACCCTCGCTGATAAGTCTCAAGCCGAACTGCTCCTGTCCATTACAAACTCCTCCTTTCTCATTCAGATGGTGTCCATACCAACCAGGGGAAACAATATACTTGACCTGTTTTTCACCAATAACAGTGATGAAATTAACTACGTCTCGGCTGAAAGGACCATCTTCTCTGACCATAATCTCCTCAAGATACACACTACTTACAACAAATCACATTCCCCAGAAATGGCTACACCAACAGAGAAGAACCCTTTCTCCAAACTAAACTTCTTCAGCAGCCAAGTGAATTGGGATCTCCTAAATGCCCAACTACAGTGCACTGACTGGGAGTCAGAACTCCATGTTGGCAACCCTGAGGTAATGCTGAATGACTTTCTAAAAACCATCCTCAGGGCCTGTGAAGGTAATGTGCCACAAAGAAAACTGCCAGCCACCAGAAGAAGCCACATACCAAGGGACAGAAAAGTGCTTATGAGGCAACGGGCGAACTTGAATAGACAAATGCAAACGACAAAGAGTGACACCCGGAAAAACTCGCTGCAAGCTAAGATCTCACATATAGAAAATGAACTCAAGGACTCACACGAGAAGCAACGTGACTGGGAAGAAACGCAGGCAGTGTGCAACATCAAGGCCAACCCTAAATTCTTCTTTAGTACTGCAAGAAATTTTCCAAAACGCAAGTCAAGGTTGGACCACTTCAGGCAGGAAATGGGATGATGTCAAACACCCCTGAGGAAACATGCCAGATTCTCTCCCAGCAGTATACCAGAGTCTTCTCGCAACCTACACCTGCCAAGATTGTTCTCGAACCTGCTGAGTTCTTTAAGGTGCACACCCAACATCACTTGACTCTCGTGAACATCCCTTTCAACATAACTGATGTACAGGAAGCCATCAGTGAACTAAAAATCAACTCTGCTGCTGGACCAGATTGTGTGCCATCCATCCTTTTACTAAGATGCAAGGAAGCTCTGGCGCTCCCTCTCTACAAAATCTGGTGCTGCTCCCTGGACACTGGCATTATACCATCAATATTAAAAGAGGCCATCATCTCCCCAATCCACAAAGAGGGAGATAGAAGTCAAGCCAAAAACTACAGGCCAGTGGCCCTCACCTCCCACCTCATCAAAGTATTTGAGAAAATATTAAGAAACAAGATCATTAGCCACCTTGAGGAAAACAGCTTGATGAGTAACTCTCAGCATGGCTTTCGTAAAGGAAGGTCTTGTCTCTCCATCCTCTTGGCCCATTATGAGTGGCTGCTCCAGGGCCTTGCTGAAGGCAAAAATGTAGAAGTGGTCTACTTAGACTTTGCTAAGGCCTTTGACCGAGTGGACCACGGCATCCTTCTCCACAAGCTGAGGGCCATAGGGATAGTAGGGAAGCTGGGTGTGTGGCTGCACAGCTTCCTTACCAACAGGACTCAGGCAGTAGCTGTTGACGGCCACAAGTCACAGCCTGAGAAAGTCATCAGCGGAGTCCCCCAAGTCTCTGTTCTTGGCCCCCTACTCTTCCTGGTCCTGATGGCCGACATTGAAAAGACAGTCACCAGGCTCCTTCCTGTCCTCCTTTGCTGACGACACTACCCTAAGCCACAGGATCAGTGCGTCTGAGGATGTTGTCCAGCTGCAGGCAAACATCCAGAGGGTCTTCCACTGGGCTGACACAAACAATATGCAATTCAATGAGGATAAATTTGAAATAATGAGACTGGGGCCCAATACTGAACTCATCCACTCCACCGAGTTACTGACAAAAACACAGCAGCCAATCCCACCCAGCAATGCAGTCAAGTGCCTTGGCATCCTCATGGACAATGATGCCACCTTCCAGCAGCACATCAAGGACACTGCCACTAGGGCCAGGCGCATGGTTGGCTGGATTCTGCGTACCTTCCATTCAAGGGAGCAGGAGGTCATGCTGACACTGTGGAAGACCCTCATACAGCCAATCCTTGACTACTGCAGCCAGCTGTGGTCTCCCCATAAACAGGGGGAAATACAGGAGCTAGAGTCAGTCCAGAGGAGTTTCACAAGATCAATTAAAGAAATGAGGGAGCTCAACTATTGGCAGCGCCTGCAAAAGCTGGGACTCTACTCTCAACAGAGAAGAAGAGAGATATATAGAATAATATACACCTGGAAAATCTTGGAGAGGCAGGTGCCTGACCCTACCCCTGACTTACTGAGGGGACGTGAAAGTGAGCGTTCTGGGCGCTCATGTGCAAGACAAAGCCTCTCCTCCAGGACACCAGAGAGGATAAAAACCCTCCTTGCCTCCAGCCTCACCCACAACGGCCCCGGACTGTTCAATACACTGCCGAGAAATGTCAGACACACCACAGGCTGCTCGGTCGCCAAATTCAAGAAAGCACTTGACACCTTCCTGCAGACGCTGCCAGATGAGCCTCCTGTGCCAGGCTATACAGCGTGCTGCAGGGCAGCCACAAACTCTGTTCCAGACCAGATCACCCTCATGAAGAAGGACTCACGGACTGGCGTCAGCGGCGGACCACCACAGCTGTGAGGAAGACCCTCTAAATTCGACCAAGTATACCAAGTAAGGGGAAACTGGAATGCCTCAATGGCACAGTATCATACCACTCGATTGGCCATACATTCCTGAGGGGTTTTTGTTGAAGACTGGGAGTTCGTACCTCCAGATGCACTATACAGCCTTAAGTCTCTACTCTGTGTGGCTACCAACCAAACGCCACATAAACGAATTTTTATTTTCCCAGTAGAAACTTTAAACATACTCTTGTCATGGATGTCACCTAAAATCGAGTGATACCGGAAAGAGCCTGACTATGTCGAAGTTGCAGCCGCTTCTAGAATCCATCATATCACTATGTGTCATCCTTCAGTATGCCCGAGGACAACATGCAACACACAGATAGAAGAGAGAGGCCATACTGTCAATCAGACAACCCTCCTCATCAGCAGAGATTGAACCTACACATCTACCCAATCTACCTACTGAAACTACCATACTACCTGCTCCTCCACATGCAGAAGTTGCCACATCAGTGATGGGCATTCCGAGATTCTAGTATCAGCGTCCCCTGCATGGAAAGACAAGACAGTTATGTGTGGAGGAGCACTGTTCTAGAGTGAAAAGGATGTCGCCCTACCTTGCTGATTATGACTAACCCACACGTCAGCGTTCAACTAACTATTATTCCAAATTATAGCTTATGGGAGAAAAAAGGAAAGATGCAGCGAATGTAGTGAACTTGTATGTTTCAGTTATTTATTGTGTGTAAGCTTGGTTGATTAATATAAATGTGTTGAATCATATGAAGAAGTCTAATTATACCTTAATGTGGCTATGTGATTCTTTGTCAGGCACAGTTTTTATTCATACTAATTGCAGGAAACTCGTAACCCATATTTGTAAGTGATGTGCACTGAGCAGCACAAGTTGTCAAGGATGCCTCCCTACCTTGCTGAATAATATCTTCACACGTTACGATAGTACTAGATTATTACTTCAAATGGAGTCTTTGTAACCGAATTACAATTAGCACTATCAGCAATTCATTCAGTTACCATAATTACGCAGAATATCAACATCTCCAGACTTCATGTCTATGTATAGAACTGTTATTAAGTTCGACGTGTTTTGCAATGCACATTTATGGTGAAAGATTCATTCCAATATTGTTACTGTTCTTGAAATATTCTATATTAATTGTTCATTATTTTTCATGTAGTTTATTAATTTCCTTTCCTTGCAAAGCTATTTCCGCTATTAGAGCCCTTAATGGGTTTATAATACCCTGCTTTTCTAACGGGTTGTAGCTTAGCTAATAATAGTATTTCGAACTTTGATAGGTTTTACATTTTCTAGTTGCTTTGAGAAAATAGATCTTGCTCCCTCTCAGTTTTCGAACTCCTTTTGATATATGGAAAATAATGTAGTTACAGTCGCTATCATGCAATTTGATTTATCTTTTATTGTTAAAATAAAAATTGCATTACGTAGCAGTGTTTCTGTCGTAATCCATTTAACTAGTATTTCTTTACTCAAATTTTATTTTCGTTTGTTTTGAGAATAGTTGCTTTCATACAGGATTATCTTGAGACACACCGATTGATGAAAATAAACTCTGGTTTATTTTCATCAATCGATGTATCTTAGAAGAAAATTGTGATAGTATTTTTTGGTGAATTTAGAAAACGCAGTATACGAATTTAGACCAGCGAATATATCAAGTGAAGTGCAGTTACAAAGACAATATATCTGCTTCCGTCGGACTCAACGGCACGTTGTGTGTCGGGTCTGTAGTAATTTGGTTTTGTGACTAATCGTTAATAATTCTGTGAATATACTTGTTTAAACAGTGCTAACTAGTAATACACATAAACGCTATGGCGAAAGGAATACGTGGTAGAGCTGCCCAGGCTAAGAAAAAGGAAGAACTTGCTTTAAAAGCTGGAGGGACCAAACCCAAGGTTGAGAAAGACACCAAACCCAAGGTTGAGAAAGACACCAAACCTAAGGACGAGAAAGACACCAAACCTGAGGACGAGGATGACACCAAACCTATGGACGAGGAAGAAACCAAATCTGAGGACGAGGAAGAAACAAAACCTGGCAATGAGGATGACGAGGAGGAGGAAGAGGAAGTCCTCTTTCCCCAAATGGGTCCTTGTTATGGAATAAAAAACAAATTTCTGAGGATGAAACGAATGCGAGAAGTAAAGGCTGAAAGAGTGAAGGTAAGCCTCTTACTCGGCCCCAAACCTAGCATAAAAAAATAGGTTAAGCCCACCGGTAGGCCCAAATATTATGGTACTTCATATGGAAATAAATCTATCATAATTCAACAGTTTTACTATAAGCTAATTGGTCAATTTTGAATAACATCTGTTCAGTTGCAATTGGAACTGAAACCCAACATCTTTAACCTTGAGTATATTTTCATAATTTATTGTCAAAATCTTAAATCGTATTTCATTATAGTTTCATAATTGTCTAAATCATAAGGTTACTTACTCCCATTGCCTTTGGCTGATGTTAAAAACCGTGAGCGTAGTGACTGCTGTTAGGTTGTGACCCACTTTACTTTTTTGGGTCAATTTGTCTCAACACAACACACCAAAATCCTAGCAGAAAGCTGTTGGAACTAACAAGTCGGTGTCATGAATCTGAAAGAAGGGTTTGAAAATACTGATAAATGATACTAGATTTCTAGAGTTTCTAGTAAAGACAGAATGAGCTAATTCATTTTGCATTCTAAGATGAAAAATGGAATTTCAGCGTCGAACTTAATGGGGGGGTCTGCAAGACAAAAATATTTTCTTTACTGATTATTATGTCCGGTCACCCCTGTTTGCCCTTTGACATTGCACAAGATTGTGTAGTATATTCATTACTGTAAGTTAGGGAAGTATGTTTAGCAAGCACATAACAGTTTGTCTTTAATCAAATTCGTGGATTTGCTGTTTAACAAGGATCAAAGTAATGTTACACAAGACTTTAGCCATAGATTCAACATAATAGGTAACGTTGATTAAAAATGCTGTACACAATTGAATCATCAGTGCAGGTGCCAACTACGTAAAATGCCTAAAAATGGTGCAAAATCATACCGCTAAATCAAATTGTCTTTCTCTGCCTGTAATTAGGATTTCTTCCTTTTTTTCTCAATTCATGGTAGGTTCTGTAAGATCAAATTCTTCCATTTTAATAACTCTATTTACTGTTTGCCAGGCAAATATCGAAAGAGCGAAAGAAAGAGTCCGAGCAAGAAAGGAGTGGAGAAAAGCTGGTAATAAAGGAAAACCTCCAGTTGTGAAGGAGCAGCCCACTAAACTTCCTCATACCATTGAGAGTTTGCGAGAACCAGATGTCACCTATGTGGATAGTGGGGATCAAGAAGTAGAGTTTGATGAGGCCACTGACAAATATGCAAATTATTATGCAAAAACCTATGAACCAAAAGTACTCATAACCAGTAGTGTCAATGCACATCCAGTATGTAACCTACAGTATTTCTGTTTTGATTTTTGATTTCATGAAATAAACAATATTATTGAATGTCAGAATTTAGAGCTGTAATAGATTTGTACAGTTTTTATCCAATATATTTAAAATTATATCTTGAGTATTGGTTTTTACATCACAGGACAGTAGTCTTTTGTATACTTTATATCTACATACAGTGCAATACTAGGCATTCACATAACCATATATAAATTCTTTGTCAGTACTGTGTGTAATTCCTTTTAAAATATTTACATTTTGTATCTAAGCATCACCTTAAACTTTCAGAGAACACTGGCATTTATAAAAGAGTTATGCCGTATGATACCAGGTTCAGTACGAAAGTTTCGACGTAAATCAAGTGTTAAGAAGATGGTTTCAGGAGCCAAATCACACGAGTTTACCGATATAATTATTATAAATGAAGACAAAAGACGTCCAAGTAAGTTAACTTTTCATTAAAACTCCAAATGTTAAAGTTGGTGGGTATTTTATAAGAGAAAATTTAAGGTTATGTACTTCAGTATTGTTTGGTCAGATTCTTCTTCAGGCACCATATAAGCAAATGTAGATCCTCTCGCAGAACAGTTCCCTTATTAGTCCTTACCTTATTTCTTGTACATAGCAATGTGTAAACACCTGTCACCCTTGCTCCAGAAGTTTGCTTGCTTTTTTTATTTTCATCAAATATTTTTTGTTTTGATTATTTTTGTTGCAATTCCTCAATTCTTTATTTGTTCCTACACAAATACAAACCCTCGTTATTTATATGGGTTACGCCCTATTACTGTTTTATTACAAAAAAAATTAAGGATATCCTATTGTTTGGAAACATTGTATGGGTGCCCTTTGTTCCCACTTGCGTTGGGTAGCCACGTAGGAGCTTGCATCTCAATCCTCACTTCACTCTTGGTTGCTGTGCTGAACGGATGTCTGCTTGACTGCTGTCCACGCTGTGCTTTTGTGGTTTTCCTTTTCAGTTCTTGCATTGTAAGTGTCTCTCAAGTATGAATGAGAACCAGCCCTGTCCTTGAAGGGTGTCCTTGTCATATTGTTAAGAGTCACGTGGAGGTAGATCCGCATCCTTCTTTTCTTGTGTGTCGAGGTAAGAGGTGCTCCATTTCTTCCCCATGCAAGATTTGGAGGCAATGGTCGTCTTCCCAATGGGAGAAATTCAGTAGCCATAATAAGAAAAAGCTAAAAGGGATTGTTCCCCCTCTTCCTTCAGAGAGGACAAGAAGCAGAAATCTTCAGGATGACCCTTGAATTTTCCCTGTCCAGCCCTTCATTATCGGAATTTCCAGAGATGTCGATTAAAAAAGGATGGCGGCCATTTGGTTAAGCAGGAATTTGTAGAAGAGTTATCTCCAGTTATTCTTAGTGAGACAGAGATACTGTATTACTGCCCATTCTAAGCCCACAGTAAAATTGGGTTACCAGTAACACTCGAGGACCCAAATGGTAAGGTTTCCCCTAGAAAGGAAATTATTGATGTTTCCCCCGAAAAAGCATAATTTCCAGACTCCTCACGAGGGGTCAAAGTGCAAAAACACAGATGCACAAATGACTCATGTGTCCTTTTCCCCAGGCAGGTACTAAAAGACATAAGCTTGTTAGGACTCAAAACAGGAATGTGGAAGCAGGGTCATGCGGTCTGCCTGAACGCACTGCTACAAGCATGCTTCCCACAGTTAATGCTGCAGCTGAACACACTGCTAACAATACTTTATGTCGGCTCCATTCCAAGAATACCGACAACACGCCAAATTTTGTAGGAGACAAACTCAACCATTAGATCAGTTCACTCTTTTTCTGGTATCAGAGGAAATAATAGATACATGTTTAGGTCTAATCCTAAAATTGAGAAAGAATTTTCTATTTTTCCTGTTAACCAGTGATCACTCAAAAAAGGAAAAGGGCTGCAGAACTGTATCTGTCATTTGCTCGTGTATCCCCCTCCTGCTATCGGGAACAGGTTGCTCATGGCTAGACCATTGGTCATGAGGAGTCTCATACTTCTCAGTCTCAGAAAATCTCTCGATTCCTGATACGAGAAAGCAGTGTAAAGATCTTGTCAGATTGGGGACAAAAGCATTAGAGTTCGCCTTCCACCAGACAACCTTTATCTTGGGAAGCTTCTTACTTAAGATGAGAGATGCAGTAAGTGCAAAGTTTCCTAGAGATTCCTTTAAGTTATGCAACTCTAATATTAAGGACCATCCAACACTTTCCACCAGCAGAAGTAACAACGGCGGTGGAGAAATGTGAGAGGACCCGCCAAACTTAACTTCATTTCTGAGAAGGGCTGCAGCATCTCAATTCTCAGCTTCTCAACAAATGCCTACACCTCCCCCCTTCAAACAAGCTCTTCCTTGCCATCTGTTACCAGAACCAGACAGTAATCAGCATTATAAGTGTCCGTTGGAGTCCTCGGCTTCCTTTCACTCCAGGGTACATCCCTGCGGTTGCAGGGGTCGAGGGCGTCCAGGTGCTCATTAGGAATGGCAAGTCCCCTGACTTGCCACTTGTAGTGGGATGCCTGCAGTGTTGCTGGATAAGGTGGCAGTTCTTCAGGGCAGATCCCTGGGCTGTAGAAGTTCTTTGCTCAGGGTATTGCATCCTGTTCACGAGCTGTTGCCCTCCATTAACTCTGATCCAGACAATCTTGTCATTGTATTAGATGGGATTCTAAAAAGATATGCCTTTGGAGAAAGAACCATCACTGATACTGGAAAAGGAAGCAATAGAAAGTTCACCAGGTTTCTTCAGCAACCTCTTCCTAGTGGAGAAATTGTTGTGATGTTGGAGACCTGTCATAGACCTTTCATGCTGTCAGAAAGAGCTAATTTCCTGCTGACCATAGATCTACAGGACACATGCTTCCAAATCCCAGTCCATTCAAGATTAAGGAAGTACAGTACTATACTTGCATTTCATTTTCAGAGAGAGGACTTACGAGTTCATGGTGATGTGCTTCGGCCTGTCAACAGCTCCACAGGTATTCACTCGCCTGTTCACACTACTGTAGTCTCCTTCTCCTTATGGGCACATGCCATGGGAATAAGACTTGCGATACCTACATTACACGAATGGCTTCTACTGGCGTAGTTAAGATCTGAGCTTCTCTGCCACAGAGAGCCTCTGGGAATTTGCCTTGATCTGGGTATTGGGTTGAATCATGAAAAGTCGAGACTCTTCCCACAACGTTGTCTATGGTACTTGCACACGGACATAGATATGGTCCAAGCTAAAGTATTTCCATCTTCAGACAGAGCCCAATATTTACTGTAAGGCAGATGGCAAGATTTGGTAAATTTAAACTTTACTGCCCTCCCTGTTTGTTTTCAGTTTAAAGTTTATTTTTCAATATTTAACTTAGCCGGTGATTATATAAGCTGCAAGTCTGTTGCTCGACAGAAAACTCTACGTTAAAAATCCGCCAGCGATCGCTAAGCAGGTAGGGGGTGTACTTCAACAGCGCCATCTGTCGTGCAGGTACTCAGTACTCAATGTAAACAAAGAACTCAATTTTCTCTCTGTCGGGCTACCGGCAAGACCTACTAATTCGCTGTTGCTAACTGGATTTGTTTTCACAACTATTGGTGAAGTACACTATTCTAGTTTTGAGTTGTTCCGTAACCGAAATACAAACCACGCTATTTACAAAGGGTTATTACTTTTAGCGTAGCTGAAATGGCGAGCCATTAGAATTTAACGAGGGTGTATTACCCCCGCGCTAGTTAGCGGGGGGGTAGGGGAGTGGTAGCTAGCTACCCCTCCTCCCCCTCACACACAGGTGAATACTCACTTTCACTTTTGGCTCGGACTGTGACAGACGTCTCTGTCTTGGTCCTCGCTTGGCAGCCATTGTCTGTTTTGTCTTTACTTAATCGCTTACTTTTCTTTTACTCAATATATATGTAAACATGTTTTCATGTTTGTATATATATTTGAGTATAGAAATAAGTAAGTTTCCTTTTCAGATGTGTGTGTGTAGTGTACGATATCTACGTGGAGGCCTCGGCAGTTAGGCCACCACGGCCTAATTTTATGGGTTGCGATCGAGTTTGACTTCGGTCTTTCTCTCTCTCTCTCTCTTGAGGTCGTTCACCCTTTTACTATGTTTTACTACGCCCTTGTAGCTTCCTTCCCGTGTGGGTGGGGTTGCTACGCCGTACATTTTGTCTCAATTAGTTTATGAATCTAATTGTAGTTGTTAATTTTTCAGCTTGTAGAACGATTCCTTTCGGGGTTTTCGTTTTTTTCTTTAGTGTTCATTCTTTTTTTAAATTACATAATTACATAGTTACATAATTATAATTGTTATAATTCTGTTTTGGTTACAGCTCTCCTTCCGTGAGTGTAAGTGGTTGTGAGGGCACGTGCCTGTTGTGTAATTCTTGTTCCTTTTCCTCGGGATTCCTCTTCGGAGCCTTCCCGGGGGAATGAATGTGTACTAATATTATTTGTTTTATTTTTTTTTACAGTTACCGATCTAGTTCGTTTCTGTAATATAGCAACGGTGTGAGCTGTCTGGTTGAGTCCTGGGGATTCGGCTGTTGCTGCCTCCCCCCTTGTATTGTCGTCAGGGGCGTGTCTCCTTCTACTGGTAGTACTCCCGTGTCGACGGACAGCTCTCCAGTTCATTTTAGAACAGTCAGGAGGCTTGCCTCCTTGGGCGGATAACTTTCCTTCCGAGGGAAGTTTTTTTTTTTCCTGTCCAGGCTTGAGCTTTTCCTCTTTTGGGGGGTTCTTCTCTTGCCTTTTTTTCGTGCGACTATGCTCTTGGTGCTGAGCGGTCGCACCTGCAGTTTCGCTCAAGGGGCTGGGCAACTGCAGGGGCTCCTCTTCGGAGGATTGCCCCTTTTAGGTCACTGGCTGACCAGTCTCTTCCACGAAGTGTTTCTCTGTCGTTCGCGAGAGAGTACACTCATAGAGACTCCTCTTCGGAGGTTTCTTCTGTTGCTGTTGCTGTTGGCCTCCCTCGCCGTAAGGCCCTCCGTCCGCCTCGTCGTAAGGGCCTCTCATCTCCCTATAAGGGTGCTTGAGGCGCCTTTTTGAATCTCCGTTTGCAGCCTACAACTTCTTTTTCTCGATCTTCCGTCTTGGTGCAGATGGACAGCAGTCTAATCTCGTCTCCCGACGGGCAACGGTCTTCCCGACGGACAACGGTCTTCCCGACGGACAGCGGTCTTCCGACGGACATCAGTCTCCCGGCGGACAACGATCCCTTCGGGGCAAAGGGTTGCCCCCACGGGGGTTCTTCCCTTGCGTGTCAGGGTTTCCCTGCGCGCCCTTCTGTTCGTCAGCGCTCTCCTGTTCGTCAGCGCTTTCAAGATGATCTTCCCTGCGGTTCCTGTTACGTGCCCTGTGCGCCCACGTTCGCCCTCGCGATCTAGAACTTCGGTTCAGGTCGGGGTCAAGGACTCTTCTTTGCGCAGGCTTCCACGCGTAGCCTTCTGCTCGTCAGCGATCATCAGCTCGTCAGCGATCATCAGCTCGTCAGCGATCATCAGCTCGCCAGCGATCGTCAGCTCGTCAGCGATCATCAGCTCGCCAGCGATCTCCGGATCGCCCACGTGTGTTACAGCTGGCACGCCAACGTTCTCCAACACTTCTGAAGGAACATGGTTCGCCAGCTACTAGCTCAACTGCGGATGCTGATCGCCATCGCGCGACCCTCAACTGCAGATGCTGATCGCCATCGCGCGACCCTCAACTGCGGATGCTGATCGCCATCGCGCGACCCTCAACTGCAGATGCTGATCGCCATCGCGCGACCCTCAACTGCGGATGCTGATCGCCATCGCGCGACCCTCAACTGCGGATGCTGATCGCCATCGCGCGACCCTCAACTGCAGATGCTGATCGCCATCGCGCGACCCTCAACTGCGGATGCTGATCGCCATCGCGCGACCCTCAACTGCGGATGCTGATCGCCATCGCGCGACCCTCAACTGCAGATGTTGATCGCCATCGCGCGACCCTCAACTGCGGATGCTGATCGCCATCGCGCGACCCTCAACTGCGGATGCTGATCGCCATCGCGCGACCCTCAAATGCGGATGCTGATCGCCATCGCACAACCCTGAACGATTGCCCGCTTACGCATGCTGCTCCTCATCGCACAACCCTGAACGATCGCCCTCTTGCGGATGCTGATCACCATCGCACCCTTTCACGCGATCATTCACCTGCGCATGCTGCTCGCCATCGCACAACCCTGAACGATTGCCCGCTTACGCATGCTGCTCCTCATCGCACAACCCTGAACGATCGCCCTCCTGCAGATGCTGATCACCATCGCACCCTTTCACGCGATCATTCACCTGCGCATGCTGCTCGCCATCGCACAACCCTGCACGATTGCCCGCTTACGCATGCTGCTCCTCATCGCACAACCCTGAACGCTCGCCCTCTTGCGGATGCTGATCACCATCGCACCCTATCACGCGATCATTCACCTACACATGCTGCTCGCCATCGCTTACCGCCAGCGATCTTCTTCACCTACGCGGCAGCACGATCCCTCGCCGTCACGCCCATTCGCCTGCGCGCCCGCGCGATCGCTCGCCTGCGCGCCCGCGCGATCGCTCGCCTGCGCGCCCGCGCGATCGCTCGCCTGCGCGCCCGCGCGATCGCTCGCCTGCGCGCCCGCGCGATCGCTCGCCTGCGCGCCCGCGCGATCGCTCGCCTGCGCGCCCTCGCTACCACTCGCCTGTGCGCCCGCGCGACCATTCGCCTTTGTGCGACCGTTCGCCCTCGCGCGACCATAGTTCGCGGCGAATTCCACAGCCGGTGGTAGCAGCAGGGACGCGTGCTCCTAGGCGGCACTCGGGATCACCTCCATCCAAGCACAGGTTGGTAGTGCAGGACGAAGACAGGTCAGTACAGCATTCTTCCCACCTTCTTTTCAGGCAGGAACCGTCGTGTCCTCTCCAAAGGATCGCCCGATCCCTTTCACCTTAGCGAGGATTTCGGACTCTGTGTCCTTGGAGCAGCAGACATGGTTTGATCCGCTGGCACGGGCGTTAATGAGGGTTATGAAACCAGCACTCACCGGCCAGGGTAACAAACCAGCGGCTGTCTCTCCTACGCTGAAGAGAAAGAGAGGAGTGGACTTCGTGGTGACTTCCCCCAGGGCGAAGTTGGTTCCCAAGAGGTCGGTCTCGAGGGTCCCCTCTCCTGCACGAGTACTCTCTCCTTCTCCCGCCCTGGAAGGATTTTTGGCGGGGGGGCTTTCCGTTGAAGATTTCTCCATCGGACAAGGGGTGACTGCTTACCTCTTCCTCTGGGAGCTTACCAGGTTCTTTCCCTCCTCGGTTACGGCCCGAGGTTTGGTTCAAGGAAGCTACAGGAAGATCAAGGGTACTTTCCTCCTCTCGAGCTCAGGCACCTTGGCCTTTCGTCGTTAAGTATCTACTTGCGGACAAGCTCGATGTTGTACCATCTGGACGCACTGACTGAAGGCTTCCTTCGGGTGTCTCATCTGTGGAGGTCAACGACCTCAGACACCCTTCCATCCTTGAGAAGAGTTTTGTCTTTGCCCAAGGACAGAGACTTAAACATCTGCTGTGCGGAGTAAATCGACTTCCGGTTTCACTCCTCCAAGGCGCTTTCTTCCAGACTCTGCAGGGCTCCAGCTCCCTTTTCTTTCAACCACGTCGGCCTAAGTTATCGGCTACGACAACTGGGACAAGGTGTCCAATTGCAGTTTCCTCCTGTCAGGAACAGATGGCACGGGAGACTCCCCCGGGGGGGCATAGTCCTAAAAGGAGTTCACGAACTCTAGGATTGCAGGTTTTTTCGCTGGGAGGATGCTTAAGGTTACTCATCCGAATGACAGCTTCCCGATGCCCATTCCCGCACAATCTCTGTGAGTAGCCAAGGATATCGCGCCTGCCGTCTCTGTCAGCGAATTCAGTGTCTCTGAACCTCTATGCCATAGCATCAGCAGAGTTGCCCGGTTGGGCAGAATGATCCATACCTTAGGCGAAGGTCTTCCTTAGGATCATCGACGGCTTCACCCCCGGCCCCCTCAGTCGATCCTTTCTTGTAAGGAAGGATCTGAGAGGGGATGTCCATAGTCGACCTCTCAGCCCTGATCAAGTTTGTCGAACAAACTTTGGCCAGCGTAGACCAGCAGAATCGATCAGACTGGTAACGAGGCGACAGGACTCCTTTAACCCTGGATCGGAAGGACGGGTACTTTCAGTTTCCATTCCATCCATCTTCCAGGGTGCTCGTCGAATTCAGCCTAAACTGCAAGTATTCCTGCTTATGATGCAGTGTGGCTATCCCGCCGTGGCATAGCAGGTTTGTTTCCCCAGAGAACTCTCCCTGCCTTCCTCTTGGCCGCTCAGGTGCAGACTTCCGCCTCCTCTGCTGTTTGGAGGGCTGGTCAACTCCGGTAGGCTCGGGTTTCGACCTTCTTCAGCGCCGGGAAAAGCTTCCGAATGCTGACCATGAGTGTGGGCTCATGGTATTTTGCTTGGAGCCTTCTCTTCCTCTGCCTCAACATCTGGAGTATCTGGCCATGATATTGAGTCAACCGCCTTACCACGTTGGAAACCCCGCTTCTCGTCCGTCCAGCGAGGTTAAGCAACGTCGGTACTTGGATGGGTGACCACCTGGGGACGCCAGATTCTGTTACCACATCCTCCGAGCCTTCCTTTCGGTTGACTGTGGCAAGACTGAGGAGAGTCGCAGTACCTGTTCTCAGTCAAGCAGAATTTTCAGCCCTACCTTGGAACGTTTCCTAGTTCTTCTTTCCTCATTGACCCGTTTATAGTCCGAACGGTCGCCTCAGGATAAGTTCCATGTGGGGCGATCCAAGTTCCGGTGGCTTCAGGCAATGTTTAACCGGACTCCCTGGCCCTATGGGACCAGCGGAACTATTAAACCTGCAATGGGTGTTGACCTATGGAGCCTCTTGATGGTAGTGGATATTCTCGTCCTTTCCCCACATTCTTGATGCGGTTCTCGGACTCGTCAAAGGAAAGGGGGGGGGGCATGTTCCGGTCCAGGCCTATGGTCAAGACCTGAAGGATACCTCTCCATCATTCAGGCAGGCTTAAGGGCCTTAGTCTGGCCCCTCTTCAGATCCTACCGCTCCTGCCAAGTCGCCCCGTTGCGTGTCGACTTCATGCTAACCAGCAGGGGACGCATTTTCACACCTTCACATCTTGCAGTAGAGATACCGGGATGATTGAGATTCTCTCAATTCCACCATCGGCTCTCTCATTCCAGGCAGGGGAATGTTTCTCTCAGACTATCCGAGCAGAGCCTCATAGAGAGAGTGTACCTAAGGGTCTTTGACCTTGGGTAACCAGCAAGTGCTGGTCTGGGGAACCTGATCGCGACAGCTTGGAACCTCAAGCTTCCGCTAGTTTTCCCCCCAGTCTCAGACCCCGAGACTCTGGCAAGATGCATTCCGGTGATGGTGGGACAACTTCGACGCCTGCGTCTTCCCTCCTTTTTGTCTGCGGACAATGGGTCTCAACAAAACCAGGTTGTCTGTCAACCTTTCAATGGGAGAGCTCCACTGGGACTATGCGCAGAACGGTTTCTGGACCCTCTGCTTCCCCTGACGGAACTCCCGGGAGAGCTTCTCCCACGGCGCAGACTACTCAAGCAACCACACTGCGACATCTCTCCCGAACCGGGACGTCGCTTCGGCTTCATGCCTGGAGACACTACGCTTCCTCCTCTAGAAGAGACAACCCGCTACAGTCGCGGTACGGAGGTCGCGTCATCTGCGATAGTCATCCACAGGGGTCTCCCAGGCAAAGTGAAGAGTCTAAGGTGGTTGGTGCCGTGGGAGATATACCTCTTCCCGTGAGGCCTCTTCTCCAGCAATAACGGTCTTATTGCCTTTCGGCGGGAGGAAACTCCTTTCCGCTCTTGGCAATGAAGCCTGTCGCTCAGCCTTTCCCTGACCTTCAGGCTTAAAGGAATAATTTTTTCCTGCCCGCTGGATCTATCCTCGCTCATGCGAAGCTACGATCGTCCCTGCCCTAGTCGGAGGAAGACCTCCAACTTGGAGCATGGCTCGGACTTTTAGTCCTTTAAGAGATCTTCTCAAGACCCTTTTATGACAGGCCTCGGATTGTATTCCGCCTTGGGTCTTCTGCTCACTCTGGCCACGGCCAGTGTGTAAGCAATCTTCTTGGTCTCTTACTACTCCCCCCCCCTTTCTAAGGAAGAGGGGAAGGCAACATTCAGGCTCGCTCCTGAGTTGTTGGCTAGACTCAGAATCTGAGGGTCCCGACCCTTCGGTCCGATTCATTCAAGATTTTGAGTCTCCATTCTGTGTCTGATGTCCCAAGACCTTCTCTTTCTTGCCAGTACAGGAATCGAGAGGTTAGCGCTGGGAACAGCTGCAGTTTGGCCTCAGTTGCAGCCGATTTGGGAACACAAGGAGGACATGGGGGGAGAGTCACCAGTATACCTCTTCAGCCCGGACTCAAGGACATTCATCTCGACCTGTCTTCAGACCCTCCCCCGTCACGTCGCCCTACAGCACGATGTTGGATACATCGCAACGTCCCTCGCCTTCGAGTAATACTACTCTGTGACGCAGGTGCTACAAGCTGGAGTCTGGAAGCGTCTGATGACCTTCGCAGCCCGCTTCCTGCAGGGCGTGACCCACAGGAGTCTCGATACGTTTTCTATCGCTCTGTGGTGGCTACACAACAGCTGGTCTAACCTCAGGCTCCTTTTTGGACAGGTAGCAGAAGGTTGAGGGCATTGTTATCAGGTTTTAGTCTGCATGAACGAAAGAAGTATGTCTGGCCCTTACTTCTTTCTTCATCATCCCCTCTACGGGGAAGCAGCATCCTGGTCTCTGCATAGCTGACCTCGAACCTCTGCAGGTAAACCATGCTTCCTTGTGTTCCGAGTATTGAGTCAATACTGTCGCGTCCCCCATACCCTGACGAGGTGGTATTGGGAACGTCCTAACCCAGAGTTCCTTCTGGAACTCCAGGTCAACTGCCTAGGACGGGTCACACTTCTTCCTTCACACACAAGCTTACGTAGGCCACATGGTTCCTTGCGGTGCAAGGAACTTGTGAGGTGCAGGGACTCCTTTTCTCGAGTGCGACTCACTCGGATTCTGAGTCCCCGGGTAAAGCCAAAGCCAGTATGGCTGGGGACTTTCCACCCTTCCTAAGGGATAAGTCACCCTTTGTAAATAGCGTGGTTTGTATTTCGGTTACGGAACAAATGACAAATTCGAAGATAATTTGTATTTTTCCTAACCATACAAACCTTAGCTATTTACACATATTTGCCCGCCAGCCCTGTCCCCCAAGACAAGTCCTACCTCTAAGTGAAAGTGAGTATTCACCTGTGTGTGAGGGGGAGGAGGGGTAGCTAGCTACCACTCCCCTACCCCCCCGCTAACTAGCGCGGGGGTAATACACCCTCGTTAAATTCTAATGGCTCGCCATTTCAGCTACGCTAAAAGTAATAACCCTTTGTAAATAGCTAAGGTTTGTATGGTTAGGAAAAATACAAATTATCTTCGAATTTGTCATCTTTCGCTATGCAGGTGTTTTATCTTCATCTCAAACTTGAACTCGTTTTGGATAGATTTAATTATGGTGACAAAGAGAGTATGGACTTTCTTTCACTTTTAAATGGCCGACCCTTCCCTTAGACGGAAGTGTGTTTAGGCTTTTAGTAATTATCTTATCACGTTATAGATTTTCCTCTATATATTTTATATCTCTCCGCCTTTATTCGGCCTCTTCGATTAACTTTCCATTTTTTATAAACATATAAAATAAATTTTAATGCTTTGTTTATATAGACCTTTCCTGAGATAGGCGGTCCTAACTTGGAAACCGAAGTTAATCAACATTGAGCCCTTTATATCGTCTTTAGCTTTTAAAGGATTTAAAACTTTTTAAATGTAATATTTTATGAAAGAATTTCTTTGATAGTCTTCGTACTGTTTTCAAAGATGAACTAACGTTTAGTTTTTTATGCTACGCAGTTGTTGACGTTCAGGACGTTCAACATGCGCTCTATCGTTACGATAGAGAGAGAGTGTATCACGGTTTCACTTTGCAGTAAGAGTAAATCGATTCTGACGTTTTGTTCATTCTTTCTTAGCTTAAATGTTTTAAATTCTAATTTAAAGGAACTTTTTATTTGAAAAACCTTTCAGTTTTTTCCTTTAGTCAAATAACATGTTTTTTTGACGATATATAATTGGGCTCTTCTCTTAGGTGCGAAATCAAGAGAGAAAGAGAGAGAGAGATAGAGACGGAGGGAGAGAGAGGAGAGAAAACGTTCCGTTCAAGCGGGTAACGTTGTTCTCGTGTTAATCTCGTCCCTAGTCCCTGTACGGGGAGGAAGGATAAAACGTTTTTAGGTTTTTATTCTCGTCCCCAGGCTATGTGCGGTGAGAGATTGAAAACGTAGTTATATGAACTAGTGTTTAGTCTCTTTCCCAGCCACTGATTTTTCTTTTTATCTTAAAATATGTTTTCTGTTTTTTTGCTGGTATTATGAGCTTGCATTATACGACTAATTTCGCAATTACTACCTTTTAATGAAGGGTAGAATTGCGTGTTTCAGGTAGAAATAAGTGCAAAACAGAAAATCGAAGTGATAAAGTGATATGCGCAAAGTGTTACAGTGTTGCGTCCGAGGTGCAAAGTGTTACAGTGTTGCGTCCGAGGGTTCGTCTGTTCGTGCCTGTCGTTCACCTAGTCCGGGACCTCTTGCAAGCTCCCAAGCCCAGGGGAGAAGTAATGTCAAAAGACTTATGGGTTCGAGAGGCCTTGACCAACGAACAGACGTTTTCCCTCTATGGTATCGGGTGTTTCTTACCAAGATCTCCCCTACCATAAGACGAGAGAGACGTTGTTTCTCCTCGCCATCCGTAGGCTTTTCGCATAAGAAACCTGTCACAAGGTTTCGAAGCCCTTAAGCGAAAGTCAGTCCTTTCAGGACAGGTCCAGCGTCCTGGTTACAGCCATTAGGACAGCTCTGACCCTATGCAGTCATCGGATAACTGCTCGCCGCCTAACAAAAGCGTAACACAGACTCCGAAAGTCTTTTTTGTAGGCAAAGTGTTGCGGTCACAGACGTTACCCTCGTCTATTACCACAACCATTTCCGTTGATCCTTAAGGGGTTGTATGGCAAAACATGCAGTATATGCTTGCCTCCCTTATGGAAGACTATTCTGCCGATTAGTCCGTTGAGTCTAGCCGTTTATCTCATCGATATCCTGGCTTTCAGCCAACCTAACGTTCCTTTGTGCTTACTGTTGACGTTGGCGTAGCTTAGTCACGTCAGTCAGGTTGTTTAGAACCACACTCGATGCGGTCTCGTGTGGTTTTTCAGCCGCATTTGGACGTTAGGCCACTGGCTGATGCTCCTGTTGACGTTCTAGACGTTCACTAACAATCGGAGTTGACTTGTTTTGACGCTGTGCGTCAACCTCCGCATTCTAGAGTTGTTTTGACTGCTCAGTCTAGGCAGTCAAAGCAGTCTCGAGTGGACGCTGTACGTCCTCACGCACCTGTTGTGGTTGACAGTTCAGTTGTTGACAGTTCACAGACTGTCAAGCAGTTACATGACGTTGCGTTCTGGTCCGCTACTAATGCACCAGTGAGAGACTCAGCTTTTATCGGACAAGGTTCCTGTAGATGAGGAAGTTGCTGTTCTCCCTCCTACTGATATTCCCTTGAGGACTCTGTCAGATGGAGAGGAGCCTTAAGCTGCTTAGCCTCCTATGGACTTTAATTAAATCATGATGATTTTTTTAAGGATCTTCGTCCGGATCTTGTAACTGCTGCTCCTCGTTCGCCTAAACGTCAGAGCTTACACTAGGCCTAGCTACTTCGAAGCCGTTGTTTTTAAGCTAGTGCTCTCTCGCTCTCCTAGAGAGCGTTACGTTGGCTAGGCGACTGGTTTTTCACCAGGAGGAGTTTGGGGGATACAGCCTTTGCTTTCCCTTCTTTTAAACTGGTTTATAGAGCGAGAGTCTGATATGACACAAGAGAAGTTCTCGGCTTGGGAGTTCATGCCTCTGCCCAGATAGACTTCTCAATTCTGGTAGACTCTCCCTGGCGCCTAGCCAGGAGACGCTCCAAGTTGTTTACAGGTCAACTTCTCAGCTGTTGTCGAGCCTTTGCAGTTTTGCTGTACTATTATGTCACGCATAACAAGGCTTTCAGGGATGGTAAACGGTTCCGCCTCAGTCGCTAACCCCGTCTGTTGCCACACCTGCTCCCGTAGACCCTAAATGGGCTTTGCTGCAAGACATGCAGTCCAAGCTTGCGTCCTTGATAGAGGACTTAAATGCGGAGAAGAACCTTCTGGCCAACAACCTTCCAACCGGTCGGTTGTGCGCCCTATTGACGCTGAGGTAACCTACTCGCGTCTGCCAGTTGAGGTGGTTCCTCCACCGATGCGACCCAGTGTGGGTTGCCAGCCGCACGTTGACGTTAAGCGACGCTCGGAGGTGGTTGTTAACGTTCAGGACGTTCAACAACCAGCAGAGGTGACTTGTTGTGACGCAGTGCGTCAACCTCAGCAACCCGGTAGGGTGTTGACTGCACAACCCAGACGGTCTAGACAGTTTCGGGTTGACGCTGTGCTTCCTCGCGCACCCATGGTTGTTGACAGTTCACAGACTGTGCAGCAGTTCCATGATATTGCGTCCGGCTCCGTCACGCATCAACCAGTGCGACCGGATTCAGCGAGTCAGACGTTGCCCACTCCGTTGCCGTTTCCTCATCAGTTTCGGATGAGGAACCCTCTGATGAGGACGTTGCTGAACAAGACGATCAGCCCCCAGCCCTGCTATCCATCCAGAAGATGCTGAAGAAGGAACGCTGCTCAGTCAGGCTGTGGATGAGTCTGGTAGGGACGCTGTCATCCGTGGATCAATTTGTGTCACTAGGAAGACTACACCTCCGTCCTCTTCTATACCATCTAGCTTTTCACTGGAAAAAGGACAAGACGCTAGAAGCGGTCTCGATCTCGGTTTCCGAAAAGATAAAGTCTTGTCTGACTTGGTGAAAGGACTATATCAACCTAAGAGAGGGTCTTCCCCTGACTGTTCAGACTCCCAACCACGTTCTCTTCTCGGACGCATCGGACGTAGGCTGGGGTGCGACATTAGACGGTCGGGAATGCTCGGGAATATGGAACTCGAGTCAAAGGACAATGCATTTCAACTGCAAGGAGCTACTGGCAGTACGTCTGGCCTGGAAAAGCTTCAGGTCTCTCCTTCAAGGCAAAGTGGTGGAGGTGAACTCGGACAACACCACGGCTTTGGCGTACATCTCCAAGCAAGGAGGGACCTACTCTCTGACGTACGAGATCGCAAGGGACCTCCTCACCTGGTCAAAAGGTCTAGACATATCACTAGTAACGAGGTTCATCCAAGGCAACTTGAATGTCATGGCAGATTGTCTCAGTCGGAAGGGACAAATAATTCCAACAGAATGGACCCTCCACAAGGATGTATGCAAGAGACTTTGGGCCACCTGGGGCCATCCAACCATAGATCTCTTCGCAACCTCGATGACCAAGAGGCTCCCAATATTTTGCTCACCAATCCCGGACCCAGCAGCAGTTCATGTAGATGCCTTTCTCCTAGATTGGTCACATCTAGATCTATATGCATTCCCTCCGTTCAAGATTGTCAACAAGGTACTACAGAAGTTCGCCTCTCACGAAGGGACAAGGTTGACGCTAGTTGCTTCCCTCTGGCCCGCGAGAGAATGGTTCACTGAGGTACTTCGATGGCTAGTAGACGTTCCCAGAACACTTCCCCTAAGGGTGGACCTTCTACGTCAGCCACACGTAAAGAAGGTACACCAAGGCCTCCACGCTCTTCGTCTGACTGCCTTCAGACTATCGAAAGACTCTCGAGAGCTAGAGGCTTTTTGAAGGAGGCAGCCAGAGCGATTGCTAGAGCAAGGAGAACATCCACCCTTAGAGTCTACCAATGGAAGTGGGAAATCTTCCGAAACTGGTGCAAGTCAGTATCCGTATCCTCGACCAGTACCTCTGTAACTCAAATAGCTGACTTCCTCTTATATCTGAGGAAAGAACGATCTCTTTCAGCTCCCACTATCAAGGGTTACAGAAGCATGTTGGCATCAGTCTTCCGTCACGGAGGCTTAGATCTTTCCAACAATAAAGATCTTCAGGACCTCCTTAAGTCTTTTGAGACCACGAAGGAGCGTCGTTTGGTTACACCTGGTTGGAATTTAGACGTGGTACTAAGATTCCTTATGTCAGACAGGTTCGAACCGCTACAATCAGCCTCCCTGAAAGATCTCACCTTAAAGACTCTTTTCCTGGTATGCTTAGCCACAGCTAAAAGAGTCAGTGAGATTCATGCCTTCAGCAAGAACATCGGATTCTCATCCGAAACGGCTACATGTTCTACAACTTGGTTTTCTAGCCAAAAACGAGCTGCCTTCTCGGCCTTGGCCAATATCGTTCGATATTCCAAACTTATCCTATGGTTGGAAATGAACTAGAAAGAGTCTTATGCCCTGTAAGAGCTCTTAAGTTCTATTTAAAACGAACTAAACCTTTACGAGGCCCGTCTGAAGCTTTATGGTGTTCAGTTAAGAAACCATCTTTGCCTATGTCAAAGAATGCTTTATCCTATTTTATCAGACTGTTAATACGAGAAGCTCCTTCCCATCTGAATGAGGAAGACCAAGCTTTGCTGAAGGTAAGGACACACGAAGTTAGAGCTGTCGCAACTTCCGTGGCCTTTAAACAAAATAGATCTCTGCAAAGTATAATCGACGCAACCTATTGGAAAAGCAAGTCAGTGTTCGCGTCTTTTTATCTTAAGAATGTCCAGTCTCTTTACGAGAACTGCTACACTCTGGGACCATTCGTAGCAACGAGTGCAGTAGTGGGTGAGGGCTCAACCACTACAATTCCCTAATTCCATAACCTTTTTAATCTTTCTCTTGAAATGTTTTATTATTGTTTTTGGGTTGTCCGGAAGGCTAAGAAGCCTTTCGCATCCTACTTGATTTGGCGGGTGGTCAAAGTCATTTCTTGAGAAGCGCCTAGATTAGAGGTTTTGATGAGGTCCTGTTGTATGGGTTGCAACCCTTGATACTTCAGCTCCTAGGGGTCGCTCAGCATCCTAAGAGGATCGCGAGGCTCCGTAAGGAAGACGTACTTAAAAAGGCAGAGTAATTGTTCAAGTCGACTTCCTTACCAGGTACAGTACTTATTTATTTTAAGTTTGTTATTTTGATAACTGCTAAAATGAAATAAAAAATCCTTAGCTCATAATAATGTAAACATTTATTGCTGGTCTCTACCCACCCCCCTGGGTGTGAATCAGCTTATATAATCACCGGCTAAGTTAAATATTGAAAAATGTTATTTTTATAATAAAATAAATTTTTTAATATACTTACCCGGTGATTATATATTAAAGGACCCTCCCTTCCTCCCCAATAGAGACGCAGTGGACCGAGGAGAAAATTGAGTTCTTTGTTTACATTGAGTACTGAGTACCTGCACGACAGATGGCGCTGTTGAAGTACACCCCCTACCTGCTTAGCGATCGCTGGCGGATTTTTAACGTAGAGTTTTCTGTCGAGCAACAGAGTTGCAGCTTATATAATCACCGGGTAAGTATATTCAAAAATTTATTTTATTATAAAAATAACATTTTTCTTGGTCTCCGGAATGGTCATCTTTTGAAAGTAGATTATTGTCACCCAATATTTCTTTGTTTTGCAAACTGAACTATTAATTGTGGCCTAAAAATTAACTGCTTTGTGGAAGTCTGTTTCACTTTACAAAGAGGCTAGATGTAATTATGTAATTCTGAACCCCTGGTCCACTGTGATGACCTCTACCCAACCCTCCAAAAATAGATCCTCAGAGCCTAAAACGTATCGAGTAAATTTTTTGATTTTAATAAGAACTCATGTTTCTCTTAAGGTTTCTTATAATATTCTGCATGTCAAGAGAATTTTTTTTCTGGCATGTCAGTCATAGAGACAATAAGCTATTTTGCTGTAGATAATTTTAGGGTACATTAATCAGTATCAGCCACCTCATAATAAACTAGACTTAAATATTGCTAGATGAATTTATTTTGTAAATAAAGTGAACAGTATTAATGTTTATTATTTTTGACAGATGGATTTTTGCTGATCCACTTACCCGAAGGACCATCTGCTTATTTCAGGCTTAGTAACCCAAAAATCTGCAAAGATATCCATAGGAAATATACAGAAATCACTGCTCACAGGTAAGATCACACTGATTTTCAAATATGCTTTCAGCTACTAAATTTGTTGTACTTTTCAGTTTTATTATCCTCTTATGTATTATGTAATTAACCTGCAATTTTTTTTTCTTATCCATGGTATATACTAGTCATACAATTCACACAAGGAAGAGCAACCAGTATTTCTCTATATATTAATGATTGTATGAGAATATTCAAGTTATTTTTTCTCATTTGATAGGGGCATTACCATAACCCTCTGTGTCAGTTAAGATATTCTTCAGCCATATCTCTCACTCAAGTGATCTTCAGATAGTTATGATTGTTTTACAATACCTATACAGTACTATTAATAAGTGTCAGAAAGAAAGAAGTCTTGAGTCATCTTATAAAGAATTTTGAAGGAACATGTTGTGTTTTGTCGTGTCATTTTCACTTTTTGTGGGGAGAATATAGTTTTTAATATGTAAAACAAATTGCTAAAGCCATTTCACTGAATTAGAATCACTGTACTCCTTAAAATTAACCAAATGATAGTCAATAGGCAAGACCTTTGGTGGACGGAACCTTCATATCATTTACAAAATATTTTCGCCTTTGGTAAAGATCATTAATTGTTTGGGGGAAAAGGTAGTCCCTTGCCATGCTAGGGTAATTTCCCCATCTGTTAATAAATTTTTGCTTATACTGTATATGATACTCATGAAATAAAGATCTTCATCGATAAACTTGTTTAGAAAACAAGTTATGCTAATCTAATTTCCCAATCAGTTTATGAATTTATACTTTCAGCTTTAACATGCATTTCATAGGTGATTGCAGTCCTTGTCCCTTCTGTTACTAAACTTCCTATCATTTCTTGATCATTTTGGGTTTCTTCCTGTTATTCTCTGTGATTATTCAAGTTATTTTGTTTGTAATCATTTGTAAGTGGTTACTGTGAATCTTAAAAGTTGCATGAGTTTCTCTTGATGCCCCATTATAAGCATAGATATGGTAAAAATGGCTTCTTTCATTTGTACAGAGCTTTTGTTTAATGTTACTGCTTACAATACATTTGTATGTATTTTTTTTCTTTTTGCTTGGGGCTTAGTTATAGTAATTTTAGTGAATGTTTGATTAGCAGCTAAAATCAAATCAATGTTCACTAGTATTGGATAGTACCATCTGAGGAATTGCTACGGCCTTCCCCAGTCATGGGTTAGAGATCTCTGCCTTGAGGGTGCAGTGAAGCACACTTTTCGGTCAGTTTGCTCTTCTGCGTGCATATTTATTTTCTTCAAATGGTATGTTTGGTGGGCTTAATGTCCAAGGTATCCGGGTGATAAATACCACTGCTACAAGAGTTATTATCATGCTTAAATCTTAAAAATTACTCCAGGCAAATGTACATTATTTTTGTATCCATAGGAAAGAGGGGATACTGTACTGTACTTGTAAACTAGTTGAGAGGTTACTTAGCAACAAATGTGAGAGTTGCCATTTTTATCTCAGTTGGCTAGGTAAATGTGGATTTAAATAGCTGCAGTAATTGCAGGTACTTATCTCTTGAGGGTGATCTATTAATGTTTCAGGATGAACTTTGGGATTATATAGAATTTAGCTAATGCTTTGTTTGCTTTGACAGACCAGAGGTGATTTTAAACAACTTCAGGACACGTCTTGGACAGATGATTGGACGGATGTTGGGTGCTCTTTTCCACTATGATCCAGAGTTCAAAGGTCGTAGGGTCTGCACTTTTCATAATCAGAGAGATTACATTTTCTTCAGACACCACAGGTAAGACATGATCATTGCTTGTATTTTAATTGTGCTTTTGTTCCTATGCTAAGCAAACCTTCGTCATTCAAAAAGGGGTATACTCTGCCGCAAGCTGGAGATGGTCAATGAAGCGTTATCGAGGTTTGGGCAACCTCCTTCCACCAGTGAGTGTAGTGGACATGCTGTGACTCGCACTGGGCAAGCTCTTGTATCTCCGACCGTTGTCCTGTTCGGACATGTGCTATCTTCATCTGGCTTTTGACATTTTTCTACCTGTGTTAATTGCTTTCTCTTCTTTTTATTCAATATGTGTTAAGGAAGTTAGTGTGATAAGTAGGTGCCCTGGTATTGATGGAAATTACTGTGGAACGTATGAGTAAAGTTGATGTCGACTTATCCTTTGTGTTTGTCGTGCAGAGGACATCGCTGCTCATCGGAATTTCCATGTAATGTGTTTAAGGATTTGTCGTTCTCCCAATGGGAGAAATTTCATGGAAGGAAGAAGCATGATGGTTTTCCTTTGTATTTATCTTCGAGGTTGGGCAAGAAGCCTAGATCTTGTCTTCCAACTCCAGAAATTCTCCTGTCTGCCTCTTTGTCGATCCAGTCTCATGGAGAATCAAAGAAGGAGGGCAACCAAATGTTGTTTCAGGAAATTCCTTAAGACTTGACCCTTCTGCTTTCCATAGTGAAGCACAGGAGCCTCTGCTTGACGTTGATTCTCTTGCTTTATCTTCATTTCCAGTCGAGCTTGCTCCGACTGAAGCTCGCCAAGATCCAGTTGAAAAGCGCTCTTTAGCACTCATGCTTTCGCCTCTTGATAGCGCTCTGGACTCCTATGATCAGCTGTTAGTTTTGATCATGAGTCATACAGTTAATTTTCCCAGTGTGAAAATCATTGACACTTCTCTTTTAGTTGTTTCAGGCATGTCATTTCTAAATTAGCTTTGCCTTTCTTTTTTTTTTTTTTTTCACTGTTATCCCTACATTAAGAGTTGGTTGTCTGATCCACTTTATACTGTTTACACCATTTTACTGCAGTCCCTCTGTCATGTAGTAATAGTGAAAAATCGCCAAAAGATCCAAAACTAAAATTCTTTTATAAAATTTGAAAATACAAAGATGTACATTTTGTTATGGTATAATTTTTTTTTTAATTCATCCAAGTCATTCATGTTATATGTGCCATTACATCTGTGTAGAATTTTAACCGATTGACTAAATTTGTTTCAGCTTCTAAATTGTTTTTCTTCTATTAAAAATCTCACATTGATACCACAGTTCATGTAAATTGGGAACAGTATGTATATTTTTCTTGAATAATTTTACAATAACCAAAGTAGATTTCTGTTACTGTTTCAAGTTTGCATTTTAGCTGTCCCAAAGTAATAACTCCTCTCAAATGTTAGTTATTACTTTTAAGATATCATAGTTACTTTCTATCTTGAATAATTTAGTAATCTAGAGAACTTCAATTTGACCATTTATGTCTCCTACCAATAACCGCTTTGACTGTGGCACATCTGTCACTGTATTTAATAAGCTTTCCTATAATTTTTGCATTTCTTTTGTTCTTCCTGATTTTAGCAAGTAAATTGGAAACATGCATTAACTGTTTTGACACTGAGAATATTCTTGTTCTAAGGATGGTTATGTATAATTTTGTAAGCTTGATCATGTATTGTTTCAGGTATGAATTCCAAAACACTGAAAAGGTTCATTTGCGAGAGCTTGGTCCAAGGTTTACTCTACGTCTGCAATGGTTACAAGATGGTACATTTGATGGCGACTATGAGTGGCTGTTAAAGAGACACGAGATGGAACCATCCAGGAGAAGATTTGTCCTTTAATTTTGATCAAGATTTTCATATGTACCAACTGCTTTCTTAATAAACACTTTCTGATATTGTACTAAGTATTGATATGTAGTTTGTATATCCTCTAAGCCGTAAGACCAAAAATTGGAAAAGACTTATTTTTTCCTGAAGCAACTGTTAAATACTACTTAGCTTCAAACTTGTTGATCTCTGCAAAAATCTCCTGTTGAATTATGCTTTCCATGCTCTTTTTCTTATGCCATTTTACTTGAAATTGTTTTTTAACTTATACGATTGCAATTATGTGCCGTTTAACTTGCACTTTACATTATGTGAAACAGGATGCTAATGGTAATGAATATAGTCCAGATATTGCTATACCAATTTAGTCTACTCTTCTGTGGAGTGAGATATCTTTTATTTTTCAATATTAATCTTACCCGATAATCATGTAGCTGTCAACTCCGTTGCCCGACAGAATTCTACGGAAGGGATACGCCAGCGATCGCTATACAAGAGGGGGGTGTACTCACAAGCGCCACCTGTGGCCAGGTACTGCAGTACTTCTTGTTGACACCACCTCAATTTTTCCTCTGTCGTGCCTCCGGCTAGACCTACATGGATACGCTGTTGATTCTGGAGTTTTTTGCTCACGATTTGGTGATGTATTTGCTCTAGAGTTTAGCTTTCGCTATTCAGGAAGTTTTATCATTAGCTTAGCTAGCTTTTGGAATTAATTTGATTAATTATGGTGACGAAGAGAGTATGAACTCTCTTTCACTTCTTGGCCGACCCTTCCCTTAGACGGAAGTGTTGGTGTCTAAGAGAGTATAGACTCTCTTTCTTAATTTTGCTTAACAAAAGTTATAGATTTATTTTATATCTCTCCGCCTTTTATAGGCCTCTTCGATTAACTTTCTTTTTTTTTATAAACTTATTAAAATTAATTTTTATATTTGTTTATATTCGACCTTTCCTAATAGTAGGCGGTCTTTTCTTGGTACCGAAGTTAATTAACATTGAGCCCGTCATTTCGGTTTTTCCTGTTAACATATTATGCTATTTTAATGTTTTTGAAAGAATTTCTTTGATAGTCTCGTACTGTTTTCAAAGTTGAACTAACGTTTTGTTTTGTCTCTGCAGTTGTTGACGTTCAGAACGTTCAACTTGCGCTCTATCGTTACGATAGAGAGAGAATTTTCACGGTGTCACGTTGCAGTAAGAGTAACCGTTTCTAGCGTTTTGTTCATTCTTTCTTAGCTTAATGGTTTTAATTCTAATAAAGGAACTTTTTATTTGGGAAATATTTCAGTTTTTTTCCTTTAACAATAATATGTTTTAACGATATATATGATTGGGCTCTTCTCTCAGGTTCTAAGTCAAGAGAGAGACGGAGGGAGAGAGAGCTGGATAAACGTTTCGTTCAAGCGAGTAACGTTATCGTTTTTGCTCTTCTCCCTAGTCTCTTTAGGGGAAGAAGGTAAACGTTTCTAGAGTTTTATTCTTGTTCTCAAGCTTTATGCGGTGAGAGATTTTAAACGTAGTTTATTTGATCTAGTGTTTAGTCTCTTTCCAGCCACTGAATTATTTATCTTTCATTAGATTTTTCTGTTACATTGTAATTCTGTTTTCGCAATTACTAACTTTTAAGGAAGGATAGAATTGCGTGTTTCAGGTACAAACCACTTAAAGTTTCGAGTTCAGTGAAATAAGTGCAAACAGAAAATCAAAAGTGATAAGTGATTAGCGCAAAGTGTGTCAGTGTTGTGCGTGAGGGTACTTCTGTGCGTGCCAGTCGTCCTCCCAGTCCGGGACCTCTTGCAAGCTCCCAAGCCCAGGGGAGAAGCAATGTCGAAGGGCAAAAGGGTTCGGCAGGCCTTGATCGGCGCACAGAAGTATCCTCGGTGGTTGCGGGCGGCGTGTCTTACAGAGACCGTCACTCCCACCCGCAGACGATTGAGCCCTTATTTTGCTCGTCTGCAGAAGAAATTTCGGGGAGAAAACGCTGGACTCAGGTCTCAAGACCTCTTAAACGTAAAGTCCAGACCTCTAGAGTTCAACAACCCGGATGCAGTCATTGGGTTAGCTCTGACTCTCCGCAGTCATCAGGTGACTGCACACCTCCTAAGAGAGGTAAGGCGATGCCTCAACAGACCTCATCTTCTGTTAAGGCTTTGCCTCAACAGACCTTATTGTCTGTTGATCCCAAGATGACTTTGCTGCAGTCCATGCAGTCGCAGCTTGCGGTCTTAATGCGTGAGTTTCAGGCTGAGAAGGTTACACCTCCTCCTGCGAGCGCTCCGCCTCACCGCAGTCCAGTCTGCCAGGCGTACGAAGTTGAGGTTCCTCAAGCTACCTTACCGCGTTCGGAGTTGCCAGTTACCAGCGTTGTGCAGCAACCTCAACCTTCCTTAAGGCAACCTCAACAATGGGAGCAGGAGTCTTATGCCTTGAGGCAAGATTTTCTTGCAGTTAGACCATCTTCGAGGCAACAACCTTTTGAGGTACGACAACCTCTACCATCCTTGAGGCAGCCACCTCAGCTCTCGCAGCTGCTACCTCAACTTTCCTCAAGGCGAGAGCCTCAACTCTTGAGGCTAGCTCCTCAGGAACCTCAACTCGTGAGACAGGAACTGCGTTCTGCGCAGCCGCTACCTCAACTCTCGCAGCTCACACCTCAAGAACCTCAACTCGTGAGTCAAGAGCCTCTCTCTGCGCAGCCACCTCAACCCTTGAGGCAAGCGCAACTCTTGAGGCAGGAACCTCATGCTATGAGTCAGCCACCTCAACGCATGCATCTGCCACTTTCTCCTCAACTTGAGCCTTTTCCCATTCAACTTTGAAATAACAAATGACAATAATAACACCTCATTACTTTCATAACTTGCATTTGTAATCATATACATGTATGCCTACACAAACATTATGATAATGGAGGTTATTCGTATTACTTAAATAAAAAAATATATATGTATTCCTTGCAATATATTTTTAACAAAATCGCAAAATATGGCAAAAATTAATCATGAGTTATGAATGTAATGTAAATATTATGTTGATATTAAAACCCCATGCAAGCATGCATGAAGTAATGCAGTGTTGCCAACAGGGCGAGTTTCCCTTTCCTGAGGTGAAGTAGATTATAGTACGTATATTTAGTGCAGCTTAATTCTACGATTATCATGCCGGCTATCAAATTCATCAACAAAACAGTCTAAATCAATTCCCTCGGCACGTGCACTTTCAATGGACAGTAATGCGATATTACTCAATCTAGCACTGGTCATGGAATTTCTGAGAAATGTTACACGCCATGCAACATGCTCTGCTTACCTTACAGCATGCTCTACATACAGCATGCTCTGCATACAGCATGCTCTGCATACCTTACCGCATGCTTCTCAGTCACACATCTTTGGTTGTTGCCAACTCACTAGACTGTCAAGCAGTTTCATAACGTTGCCTTCTAGTCTGCTGCTTTTGCACCAGTGAAACCCTCACTGAGAGAACTTAGCTTTTCTCGGATATGGTCCCTGTAGATGAGAAAGTGCTTTTCTCCCTCCTTCTGATATTCCCTTGAGGACTCTGTCATTTGGAGAGGAGCCTTTAGCTGCGTAGCCTCCTATGGACTTTTATTTAAGCATAACATGCTTCCAGGGAAGGTAATGGTTCCACTTCAGTCGCTAACCCCGTCTGTTACCACACCTGCTCCCATAGACCTTGAGCTGTGTTGCAAGACATGCAGTCCAAGCTTAGTCCTTGTTAGAGGATTTTTTGTTTACGGAGTCAGTGTGTCACTGGGAAGACGTTCAACAACCAGCAGAAGTGACTTGTTGTGACGCAGTGCGGCAACCTCAGCAACCCGATAAGGAGTTGTCTGTACGACCCAGACAGTCTAGACAGCTTCGGGTTGTCAATGTACTTCCTCGCTTCCCCATGGTTGACAGTTCACAGACTGTGCAGCAGTACCATGATCTTGTGTCCGGCTCCGTCAGACGACTGGCTTTTAAGAGCTCCCACAAGTCGTCGCTGTCTGGAGATTCTCAGATGGACTATGGATCTGACCAAGGAACTGGGCCTCCTGGTCAATTTTGAGGAGTCTCAGCTCGTCCCATCCCAGACCATTGTCTACCTGGGTATGGATCTTCAGAGTCGAGCTTTTCGGGCTTTTCCGTCAGCCCCAAGGATCTTCCAAGCCCTAGAATGCATCCAGAGCATGCTGAGAAGGAACCGATGCTCAGTCAGGTAGTGGATGAGTCTAACAGGGACACTTTCATCGCTGGCCCTGTTCATCGTGTTAGGGAGACTCCACCTCCCACCCCTTCAGTATCATCTAGCTGCTCACTGGATAAAGGACATGACGCTAGAGACGGTCTCAGTTCCTGTTTCCGAAGAGAGGAGGTCTTCTCTCGCGTGGTGTAAGAACAGCTTTCTTCTCAAGGAAGTCTACCTTTGTCTGTTCAGAAACCCGACCGCCGTCTCCTCTCGGACGCATCAGACACGGGCTGGGGTGCGACTTTGGACGGACAGGAATGCTCGGGAACATGGAATCAGGAGCAAAGGACACTTCACATCAATTGCAAGGAGTTGTTGGCGGTTCTTCTGGCCTTGATAAACTTCAAGTCCCTCCAGCTTAACAAGGTGGTGGAGGTGGACTCTGACAACACCACAGCCCTGGCTTACATCTTCAAGCAGGGAGGGACTCTTTCGTGGAAGTTGTTCTAGATCGCAAGGGACCTCCTCATCTGGTCAAAAGACCGAAAGCTCACGCTGGTAACGAGGTTCATTCAGGGCGGTATGAATGTCATGGCAGATCGCCTCAGCCGGAAGGGTCAGGTTACCCCACAGAGTGGACCCTTCACAAGAATGTTTGCAGCAGACTTTGGGCCCTGTGGGGTCAGCCAACCATAGATCTGTTCGCTACCTCGATAACCTAGAGACTCCTGTTGTATTGTTCTCCGATTCCAGACCCAGCAGCAGTTCACGTGGATGCTTTTCTGCTGGATTGGTCCCATCTCGACCTGTATGCATTCCCGCCGTTCAAGATTGTCAACAGGGTACTTCAGAAGTTCTCCTCTCGCAAAGGGACACGGCTGACGTTGGTTGGCTCCGCTCTGGCCCGCGAGAGAATGGTTCATAGAGGTACTGCAATGGCTGGTCGACATTCCCAGGACTCTTCCTCTAGGAGTGAACCTTCTACGTCAACCTCACGTAAAGAAGGTACACCCAAACCTCCACGCTCTTCGTCTGACTGCCTTCAGACTTTCGAAAGACTCTCAAGAGCTAGGGGCTTTTCGAAGGAGGCAGCCAGAGCGATTGCCAGAGCAAGGAGAACATCCACTCTCAGAATCTATCAGTCTCAAGGGGAAGTCTTCCGTAGCTGGTACAAGACCAATGCAGTTTCCTCAACCAGTACCACTGTAACCCAGATTTCTGACTTCCTGTTACATCTAAGGAAAGTAAGATCCCTTTCAGCTCCTACGATCAAGGGTTACAGAAGTATGTTGGCAGCGGTTTTCCGCCACAGAGGCTTGGATCTTTCCACCAACAAAGATCTACAGGACCTCCCTAGGTCTTTTGAGACCTCTAAGGAACGTCGGTTGTCCACTCCAGGCTGGAATCTAGACGTGGTCCTAAGGTTCCTTATGTCATCAAGATTTGAACCTCTCCAATCAGCCTCTTTTTAGGACCTCACATTAAAAACTCTTTTCCTCGTGTGCTTGACAACAGCTAAAAGAGTAAGTGAGATCCACGCCTTCAGCAGGATCATTGTTTTCACATCTGAAACGGCTACATGTTCCTTGCAGCTCGGTTTTTGCTAAACGAGCTTCCTTCACGTCCTTGGCCTAAGTTGTTCGAGATCCCAAGCCTGTCCAACTTGGTGGGGAATGAACTGGAGAGAGTACTTTGCCCAGTTAGAGCTCTTAGGTACTATCTAAAAAGGTCTTAACCTTTACAAGGACAATCAGAAGCCTTATGGTGTGCTATCAAGAAACCTTCTTTTCCAAGGTCTAAGAACTCAGTTTCTTACTATTCAGGCTTCTGATTAGGGAAGCACATTCTCATCTGAAGGAAGAAGACCTTGCTTTGCTGAAGGTAAGGACACATGAAGTGGGAGCTGTGGCTACTTCAGTGGCCTTCAAACAGAACCGTTCTCTGCAGAGTGTTATGGATGCAACCTATTGGAGAAGCAAGTCAGTGTTCGCATCATTCTATCTCAAAGATGTCCAGTCTCTTTACGAGTACTGCTACACCCTGGGACCATTCGTAGCAACGAATGCAGTAGTAGGCGGGGGCTCAGCCACTACATTCCCATAATCCCATAACCTTTTAACCTTTCTCTTTTTATGGGTTGTACGGTCGGCTAAGAAGCCTTCCACATCCTTGTTGATTTGGCGGGTGGTCAATTCTTTCTTGAGAAGCGCCGAGGTTAAAGGTTGTGATGAGGTCCTTTAGTATGGGTTGCAGCCCTTGATACTTCAGCACCTTAGAGTTGTTCAGCCTCCTAAGAGGAACGCTGCGCTCAGTAAGGAAGACGAACTTATTTAAGGCAGAGTAATGGCTCTAGTCGACTTCCTTACCAGGTACTTATAATTTCATTGTTATTTTGAATAACTGATAATATGAAATACGGGATACTTAGCTTCTTGATATACATGTACACTGGTTTTCACCCACCTCCCTGGGTGTGAATCAGCTACATGATTATCGGGTAAGATTAATATTGAAAAATGTTATTTTCATTAGTAAAATAAATTTTTGAATATACTTACCCGATAATCATGATTTAATTGACCCACCCTTCCTCCCCATAGAACCAGTGGACCGAGGAAAAATTGAGGTGGTGTCAACAAGAAGTACTGCAGTACCTGGCCACAGGTGGCGCTTGTGAGTACACCCCCCTCTTGTATAGCGATCGCTGGCGTATCCCTTCCGTAGAATTCTGTCGGGCAACGGAGTTGACAGCTACATGATTATCGGGTAAGTATATTCAAAAATTTATTTTACTAATGAAAATAACATTTTATCAAGTAATTTAGATATAGTAATATCTATGATTAAAACTATGAAAACATTTAGTAAGGTACAGTACAGTAAAATAATTATTCTTATCTTCTGTCAAAACAAAGTATGAATTACAAATGCTGTTGAAAACAAAATAATGAATCACTTCATTTCAGAATTGCAGATGTCGCTTATTCTGAAACCTAAATTGTGATGCATACAAATTGTTCTCATCTATGCAAAATTCCCAATACGCTAGAACTTGGAACAATAAAATTAGTCCTAATGTGCAAAGTTCTTTCCAAATACTGTATCGAAATTAGTGAAAAGTAAACATCTTTTCATTATATATTTGATTGCAATTGTAATAATAGCGTAGCTGCAAATAGTCCACACTATTATTATTATTATTTTTACTAGTTAAGCTACAACTTTAGTTGGGAAAACAGGATGATGTAACCTAAAGGACTCCAACGGAAAAGTAGCCATGTGAGGAAAGGAAATAAACTACAAGAGAAGTAATAAACAAAGTAAAATATTCTAAGGACAGTAAACATAAAAATAAAAGTCTAATACCCTTACCAAGAGGAAAGTGTCCACTAAACAATTACAGTGCAGTAGTCAATCCCATGAGTGAACAAGAGTTTGGTAATCAGTGTTGTCAGGTGTATAAGGACAGAGGTGAATGTGTAAAGAAAAGGACCAACTATTCGGTGTATGTGAGCAGAGAAAAAATGGGAGGTAATGAGAGACGGTTCTAATATAATACTGTCTGGTCAGTCAAGAGATCCAATAACTCTACTATGAGTTGTGGGGTGTCTTGACTTACAACAAATTAGCTGATGAAAACTATTTCCAATGGATTTATTATTAAAATGATTCTATCAAAATTATAAAATTGGTTATGAAAATGAATAAAATTATTACTCTCAAAATTATAAAAAAAAATGCCATCAAAATTACATTCAGAAAAAAAAAAATTGAAAAAATATACTATGGATAGTGGTTGGCCAAGGCACCAGGCAACCATTAAGATACTACCACTAGAGAGTTATTGAGTCATTTTGACTCGCCAGATATTACTACAATGGATCCTTCTCTGGTTGAAGCTCATTTTTCTTTACCTACACATACATCTAATAGTTTGGCCTATTCCCCTCTTTCCTCATACACCTGACAACACTAAGATAATTAAAAAAAAAAAAATCTTCAACACTCAAGGGGTTATTAACTAAGGCACTTTCATTGTTTACTAGTTACTTTAAAGTTAGAATTAGCTCTTCTGGGAGAAGGGGACTCCAAAATCAAACCAGTGTTTTATCTAGTCTTGGGTAGTGCCATGGCCTCTGTACTATGGTCTTCCACCGTCTTGGGGTAGAGTTCTCTTACTGGAGGGTGCACTCAGGCACACTATTCTACAGGTTTATTTCATTTACTCACGGGGCTATTTTCCTGCTTGGAGCCCCTGGACTTATAGCATCCTGCTTTCCCAACAAGGATTGTAGCTTAGCTAGTAATAATCAGGCTGAAATCTATTGTCAACGTGTCCAACAAAATTCACTGGAAAACTTTATAGTCATATAAAAATATTTTAGGAATTTAAGCCCTTGGCAGCAGTAGAGTACTGCACACTACTGAAAATATTGCTTTTCTGCAAAACATGCAATTTTAAAAATCATATATGTATCTATCATTATTCAGCAGTAGTGACACCTTTTTTTTTTGTTTAAAGTGTTTTTTTCCTCAAGCACAAATTTAAAAAAAAAAAAAAAGCAAACTGATCAGGCTCTCTCTCTCTCTCTCTCTCTCTCTCTCTCTCTCTCTCTCTCTCTCTCTCTCTCTCTCTCTCTCTCTCTCTCTCTCTCTCTCTTTCTCTCGGGTCATTAAATTATCCACATTCTAAACCAATGGTTCATGCTTTAGCAATTATTTTTGTGCCGTCTATAGGCTATACACACATGAACAAGCCAGTTTCTGTGAGCGTAGGCCTATCCTTGAGCTATGTGTTTCATAAAAGTGGAGAAAGAATGTATGCATTACCATATTAAAATATGTTATATATGCAACTGACCTGCATTATCTAATGTATCAAACATGCTGACCAGACACTAATAAAGTAGTTTTAGAATGCCTACCTCTCTCAAACAGGCACGGACTCTTGCAGCTCTGAAACATTACACCTTGTTAAGTTATCAAAATATGAGAATAAAATATCCGTTTATCAAACCGATTAAATAAACCTTCTCAATAATAAGTGTCAGTATCTAAGCAGAAATCTTTAAATGCCAAATGAAATAAAGGGATTTTGACGAAGGAAAAATCTATTTCTGGGGAGAGACCTGTGGCGCCTGGTGAAAAGAGTCCTTCTAATATACCTTTTCTGATAAAACCTTCCAATTATACCAGAGAAAGATAAAAGCATGGAATGCTGAGGTTACAACCCTCGCGCGAGCACCTTTTGGGTGTCGTGTATAAAGCAAAGGCGCGTGAAATCCACTATTCACAGGTTGTCTTCCATTTAGTTAATTCCTTCGTCAAAGGGATGGGCTGATACAAAGGCCCTAGCCAACCCACCAGCGCCACACCACCCACGCCCCGACGCGAGCGCCATCTGAACAACATCCTTCTGTATTGGCCATGATGGCTTGGAAAGGAAAGGGTGGGATCGTGTAAAATAAAGGGGAAGGGTTTCACCGGGCGCCACAGGTCTCTCCCCAGAAATAGATTTTTCCTTCGTCAAAATCCCTTTTCTGGGTCGACCTGTGGCGGCCGGTGAAAATGTACCAGAGAATGCCTTCCAAGCCCAACAATAACTACTAATTTAATGAGGGGAGAGAAACAACACCATGTAAAGAAAATCATATATAATTAAGGTAAGTAAGCATAAAACATAAACTAGCCACAGGGCATAGTGAGAGTAAGGTTAAACAAACATGATAACAGGGAAGCCTCCGAGTATCAGAGTAAACATGCAACAAAACTGACATGGCTAAGAATATCCCAACCCTATAATTACGGTAAACAATAATAGTTACAATCATATTAACCTAATATGTAATAAACTTAGGGCTAACGAACCACCAAGGAAGCGGCGTCGTGGTGCGAGTGGCGGGTAGGAGGGAGAAGAAAAGAGATGGATGAAAGGAAGAACAAAAGATCACTGGGGAGAGATAAGGCTCCCCGCTGCAACCGTTGGGTATTTAAGAGCCTGTAAGTTCTTTAGATAGTGGCGTTTGAAGACCATAGGAGATTTCCAACCCGTGTACTTTTTAAGGTCATCAAAGTCCATATTCTGGAAATAATTGATGGAGGTAGCTACTGACTGGATATCATGAGCATGGGGAAATGATCCCGGATTGGCTTGTTTAATGAAGTATAGGATCTGTTGCCTAATACCACGTATGGAAATGGTGCCTCCTTGTTCTCTGATAAACAAGGGGCCAGACGATCGGGTAGCAGTCCTGGCTAAAAAGGCCCTGAGAGTGGTGACCGGACATAGAGAAGTATCTTGGAGAAGAGGAATAATTTTCCAAGGGGACCACCTATTTTGGGGGTCTTCGTTTTTAGCTAGGAACGCCCTGTCTGGAGAAAGAAGTACTTCACCTGAAGGGAGGAAATCCATGTTTTCTGAGTTTCGTGAGAGAGCTGCTAGTTCCGAGATTCTAGAACCCGAGGCCAAAGCTGTTAGAAATAAAGTCTTCCTGAGAAGAGTGATATAGGAGCAGGATTCGTTGTCCGTGTCGGAGGCCAGTTTGAGGACATCATTTAGAGACCAAGAGACCTTTTGTGGACGAACCGAAGGTCGAAGCCTAGCACATGCTTTTGGAATAGACGAGAAATAAGACTCCGCCAGGTTAATGTTAAACCCAACCAGGAAGACTTTCCTCAGAGCTGACTTTATGGTGGTTATAGTGCTAGCTGCTTGGCCTTTGTCAAATATGGACCTAAAGAAGGAGATGGCTAAATTAGGAGTCATAACCGAATGGTCTGAATTCTTTAAGAAAACTGCTAGTTTCTTAACTGCCGAATCATATTGGCGAATCGTAGAGTCCCTTTTGTCTGATTCTATAAAGAGGACATTATCTGGGTCGATGTTTGCATCCCTACGAGCCGCAAACTTCATGAAATCCACAAAGTTAGGGTTTTGGCTATCCTTGAGGAATCTGACACAGTCCGAGTTTGGACCACTTGGGTCAGTTTGGGGAATGGGATCCGGAAGGGTTGGAGTTTTAACTCGAGGAGGAGAGGAAACCAACTGCTCTTTGGCCAGTGAGGTGCCACTAAAGCCACTGCCCCGTTGAAGGAGCGGAGTTTGTGCAAGACTTTCAGTAGAAGATTCACTGGAGGGAATAAGTAGATCTTCTGCCAATGGTTCCAATCCAAGGTTAATGCGTCCATGGCATAAGCCTGAGGGTCCAGGTTCGGTGTCACATAACATGGGAGTTTGTGATTGAGTCGGGTCGCGAATAGATCTACCTAGAGACCTGGAACCAGCCTGAGTATCCACCGGAAGGAGTGCATGTCCAGGGACCACTCCGATTCCAGTGGGCTGGTCCTGGATAATGAGTCTGCTATCACATTCTGGACTCCTGCTAGGTGAGTTGCTGACAGACCAGTCTTTGTCGGCTGCCAAAGCGAAGATAGTGACCAGGATCTGATTCAGGTTGGGTGATTTGGATCCCCCTCTGTTGAGGCAGTGGACTACGGCCGTGCTGTCTGAGACTACTCTGATGTGGGTCGACCTCAGAGGAGAGATTCTCTTCAGGGTCAAGAACACCGCCATGGCTTCGAGAACATTGATATGGAACTGCCTCATGGCGGGTGACCAAGAGCCCTGAAACATCTGATGTTGGGAGTAACACCCCCATCCACTCAGAGACGCGTCGGTATGAATTGTCACTTGTGGAGAGGGGAACTGTAGAGGAACCGATTTGGAGAGGTTCCTCCGTTCGGACCATGGTTGTAGTCTCATTTTCAAGACAGAGGGGATCTTCGAGGTCTTGTCTCTTAAAGGTATTGTCGCTCTCTTTCTCCAAACTCGATTGATGTCTTTGAGTTTGGGTTTTAATAGGAGATCGGTCAGTGAGGCAAATTGGAGAAGGCCGAGGATTTGTTCTAAAGCTCTTCTGGACACCTGTCTGTGTTTGAGAAAGTTCCTGACCTTGGAAGCTATCTCCCTTACCTTCTTGGGAGGAAGGGAGAGTCTGTGCTTTGAAAGGTCCCAACGGATGCCTAACCATTCGAAGTGGCTTGATGGTTGTAGGCGGGACTTCCGGAGGTTGACTTGGAAGCCCAGTTTGGCGAGAAAATGGAGTACCTTCAACGTAGCTCTGTTGCATTCCTGGTGCGACTGGGCCCAAATGAGCCAATCGTCCAGATAGGCGATGATCTGTATCCCTTGGTGTCTGAGCTGCTCGAGCACCGTCTCCCCCAGTTTCGTGAATATCCTGGGGGCAATGCTGAGACCGAAGGGCATGACTTTGAATGCAAAGGCTCTCTTGCCGAGACGGAAGCCTAGGTAAGGAGAGAAGTTTCGAGCTACTGGGACATGATAATAGGCGTCGGTAAGATCGATAGAGGTGGTGACGGCCCCACGGGGAAGTAAGGTCCGTACCCGAGAGATAGTCAGCATACGGAACTTGTCGCAAAGGATGTAAGAGTTGAGCTTCGACAAGTCCAGAACTACCCTCAAAGCCGACGAGTCTTTCTTCGGGACTGTAAACAGGCGGCCTTGGAATTTCAGGGATCGAACCCGTTTGATTGCTTTCTTCTTGAGTAACTCCGCGGTGTACTCTTCCAGGATGGGAGTGGGTCTCTGGAAGAAGGTCACTGGTGGAGGAGGGGATCCCTGTGACCATTTCCAACCCAAGCCCCCGGATATTATGCTGTGAGCCCATGGACTGAAGGTCCAATGGTCTCGGAAGTGATAAAGTCTCCCTCCTACCGGCATCACATCATTGGGAGGGAGTGAACTTAGGGCCCCTCCCTCCACAGGCACCCCTTGCTCTAGGTCCGCCGCGTTGGCGGAACTGTCCTCTACCTCTGAAACTCCCTCTCTGGTATCCCCGAAAGGAACCGGAGGATTCGTAGGCAGGGTTGTATGCAGGAGAGGACATCCAAGAGGGGTTGGGCTGTGTACCAGGGGGAGCAGCGAGGTAGACTACCTGCTGAGGGGGTGCCTGTTGTTGAAAAGTCGAGGCAGCGGAAGACTGTGGGGACGATGTACCCCGGGCAGTCTTGTAAGGACTAAACCTCTGCTTCTTCTTGAAGAACGTGTGTCTCTGGGGTTCGAACCTCTTTTTGGCTGAGAGACCCCACCTTACCTGCAAATTTTGGTTTGCCCTCGCCGCATCCTGAAGAACCTTATCCACCTCGGTCTGAGGGAAGAGGGTCTTACCCCAGCAGGAGGAGGCTATCAGCCTGTTCGGTTCATGTCTGATGGAGGCCTCAGACAGAACGAACTTCCTGCAACTAACTCGAGCTGACCAGAAGTCATGGAGGTCTATTTGGTAGGACAGCAGCTGGTTCTTTGTGGCGACTCTGAACAGCGTTTCCTCTGGGTAAAGAGATGCTAGGGACTCCATGGAGGTGATGGATTGGAGGGACCTAGCTAGTCTAGTACGGGTCTCAAACTCAGTTTTGAGAAGACTCTCTATTAATCTGGGAAGCTTCTCAGAGAAAAGAGTAGAGGCACAGTCCGGGTCTAGCTTCCCCACTGTGAAGGTAGAAGCCGCGGCATCCCAGGTTGCAGAGGTACCCGGAATAAGCAAAGAGGTGGGGTCCGTCTCTTTGAGAGCCGGCATGGAAGAGCCTTCCTTGATGGCCTGTATAGTCAGCTCTGTGACTTTGTCTATGAGCGGCAAAGAGATGGAGGCCGCTGTCGTAAAAATAGTGTAGGCACCTTTGTGTGGGGTGAGCTTGGAGTTAATACACCCCCACTCTGATAGTGTTCTGGCCCAGATAGCCTGGGCCTGCTCTTTTGGAAATATCACCGTTTACTTCGGTACCTTGTCCATACGGACCCATGCATGTTCCTTTAACCGTACGAAATCATTGAACGGGAATTCTAGGCCCGGGGGGTAGAACTCCAGGTCCTCTAGAGGGCGGGTGCCTATGCCCTCCAGAGTTAGGGAACCATCTAAGAATGGGGCATGCAAGGCAAACTGCCAAGGATTGTTTTTATCGAAGGGCGGTAGTTTCGATGCGTCTGGGGCAGAAGGGGGAGGAAGCTGAGTTCCGGCGCGGATCAGAGTAGCCATCATATCCTTAATCTCTGTCATCGCCCCAGAGTGATGTTGAATTTGTTCTCTGACCAGTTCGATGGGGACGAGATCGCCCCAGGGTACCTGAAAGCCACCCGTTAGTTTTGTCTTGGATTTGGTAGACTTAAGACTTCTTAGGAGTCGTGGTTTTACGAGGAGCAATATGAATATCAGGAGTTGTCGAGGGTCCGGGGACCGGTGACGTTGACACTGGCAAAGCTGAAGTCTTATAAGTTCGAAGTGGCTTCACCTTGGGTCGTACGGAGGCAGAGGGATCCCGAGGAGAAGCCTTAGAGTTATCAAAACCTAGAAAGGAAGAGGTAGAAGAGGGAGTAGGAGAGAAAAGGGTTTCCACCAACTCGGCACCAATTACCTGCTCGTCCCTGGGTTCTACGTCTATATCCAGATCTGCCACGTCCAGCGGTACGGGGGGTTCGTCCTCCGCGGAAATGGTGGCCCTGACTTCTTCAATTAAGGGGGCAGCAAGGTCAGGGGAGACTGCAGCAGTAGTCGAGCCTGGGAAGAGCCGGGAGGCCATGTCTCCATCGAGGAGATAGGGTGCGCCAGACGGGGCATTCCTGCCGAAGCCCGACACCCACGGACGAAGAGTAGCCCTTGCTGAACGAAGAGAGACATCATCGTCCTGTAAGATTTGCAGTGATTAGTGATGCAGGAGGGGGTTTGCTCTCCAAAATATACTGTGTATATCATATTCATGGCTAAATTAGTGTCTGCCAACGAGAAATAAGGAACAAAAGGAAAACCCACTTACATCATCGTTCAGTAGAATTGACGACAGCTCGTAACAGAGCGAGCACAAATCCAGGAACCAGACCATGTATCTTGTTCGTAGGCTGGACTTGCTAGCAAAAAGTACCATGAGCATAATAACGAAAAAATAATAGCGGTTCCAAAGGCATAAGGCCAGGGACTTAACCAAGAACCTAAGTGACAGAGTACTAAACGGGCAGACAAAGATGAATTCCCAAGACAAGTGAACAAACAATGGCCGCCGTGAAGGGCCAGACGGGAATGATAAAACAGACTATACTGGATATAAAACAAAAGCCCGGTACTATAAAAAGCTGTCAAAACAAACTATGGTACTTAACATTGGAATGTGTGAAGATGGAGCTTCGGACATGACGAAATAAATCCAGGAGAGTGAAAAAATCCGAGAGCACCACAAAAAAATTTTCACAATGTCGAAGTCCAAAAAGAAGGGTTTTATCAGAAAAGGTATATTAGAAGGACTCTTTTCACCGGCCGCCACAGGTCGACCCAGAAAACATATTTAAAAACACTTGCGTAACGGTTAGTAGAATAAAAACAAAAAATACGTAAAATGATATTAAATTATCAAGCACAGTAAGCCCAGTTAATTGTGTAAGCTCATATGCAAAAGATAGAAAATTACTAGCTGTTGGTATTATATAGATCGTTATAAGAATAATTTACATTTATATGTGCTTTTGAGAATAAATAAAAAAAAAATAGGTTTGATGTTGCAAACATACGATAACAGGAATATTCACCATTGTGCATGTGATGAGTCCGAACATAGAAGGTCAAATTTCAGTTTTGCCTTGTTCATCTTGCAGCAGGCAACAACCAAAAGGTAACAGCAGAACAGGCAACAGCAGACAGGTAGCCACATGCAACAGCAGAAGCATCAGTAACAGTCAGTGGCAATAGCAACAGCAGCAAGCAATGGTAGGAGCAATACTAGCACCAGCAAAAAGCAGCTAACCAGCTAATACTACTGCTGTTGCTGCTCCTGATTCTACTGCTTGCTGCTTTTGCTGATGGTATTCATGCTAATTCAACTGCTTGCTGCTGTTGTGCTACTACTACCGGTTGCTACATGCCTCTGCTGATACTGCCGTTAGAGAGTTAGCGATCCCTTTTACAGGCCAGACAGTACTACATTAGATCCATATTTCTGGTAACGGTTCATTTTCCCTTTAATACACATACACCGAGTAGTTATCTGTTCTCATACACCTGACAACACTGAGATTACCAAACAATTCTTCTTCACTCAAGAGGTTAGCTACTGCACTATAATTATTCAGTTGCTACTTTAATTTTGGTAATGGTAGAAGACTCTTTAGCTATGGTAAGCAGCTCTTCTAGGAGGACACTCCAAAATCAAACCAATGTTCTCTAGTCCTGGATAGTGCCATATCCACTGTACTATGGTCTTCAGCTGTCTTGGGGTGGATTTCTCTTGCTTGAGGGTACATTCAGACACACTTTTCTATCTATTTCTCTTCCTCTTGCTTCTTTCACGTTTTTATAGTTTATACATGAAAGATCGGTTTTAATGTTGTTACTGTTCTTAAAATATTTTATATTGTTCATTACTTCTCGTAGTTTATTTACTTATTACCTTTCCTCACTGAGATATTTTCCCTGTTGGAGCCCTTGAGCTTATATCATCCTACTTTTCCGACCAGGCTTGTAGCTTAGCAAGTAATAATAATAAAAATAATAATAATAATAAAAATAGTAATAATAATAATTGTTGGCTGCCGCCTGTTGCTGCTGTTGCATGCTGCTACTGTTACTCCTACTGTCTTTGCTAATGATAATGCTACTGATGCTGCTACTGCCATAGTTGTTGCTCCTGCTATTGATGCTGCTGCTGTCACTGTTACTGCTACTACCATTGATAATGCTGCTGCTACTGCTATTGATGCTGTTGCAGCTACTACTGTTGTTGTTTCTGATACTCCAGCTGCTGCTTTTACAATTACAGCTATTGGTACTGCCAAAGCTACTGCTGTCTGCTGCTGCTGATACTACTGGATGTTGCGTTGCTGATTATGGTATTGCTGCTGATGTTGCTATGGCTGCTTGCTGGTGCTGTTGTTTGCTGATACAGCTATCTGCTGCTGCTGATGCTATTGCTAATTGCTGCTGTTGTTGATGCTACTGCTTGTTGGTGCTACTGATTCTATTGCTTTCTGCTACTGCCGTTATGGTTGCTTGCTGGTGCTGTTGTTTGCTGCTAATGCTATCTGCTGCTGCTGCTGCTAATGCTATCTGCTGCTGCTACTGCTCATTGCTGCTGTTACTGGTGCTGCTGATTCTATTGATTACTGTTGCTGCTGTTATAGCTGCTTGCAGGTGCTGTTGTTTGCTGCTGCTGCTGCTAATGCTATCTGCTGCTGCTGATGCTAATGCTGATCGCTGCTGTTGCTGGTGCTGCCGATTCTACTGATTTTTGCTGCTGCTGTTATAGCTGCTTGCTGGAGCTGTTGTTTGCTGCTGCTGCTAATGCTATCTGCTGCTGCTGATGCTAATGCTGATCGCTGCTGTTGCTGGTGCTGCCGATTCTACTGATTTTTGTTGCTGCTGTTATAGCTGCTTGCTGGAGCTGTTGTTTGCTGCTGCTAATGCTATCTGCTGTTGCTGATGCTACTGCTAATCGCTGCTGTTGCTGGTGCTGCTGATTCTACTGATTTCTGCTGCTGCTGCTATAGCTGCTTGCTGGTGCTGTTGTTTGCTGCTGCTGCTAATGCTATCTGCTGCTGCTGATGCTACTGCTCATCACTGCTGTTGCTGGTACTGCTGATTCTACTGATTTCTGCTGTTGCTGGTGCTTGCTGCTACTGCTATCTGCTGCTGCTACTGCTATTTGCTGCTTTTGTTGATGCTACTGCTTCTACTGCTGATGATGATGCTACAGTTTTCTGCTGATGCTGCCGAGGTTTCTACTGCTGCTGCTACACAGGTTTTGAAAACAAATTCAAAAGCGTTATAGGCCTAGGAATGCTCTTTCTAGGCCTTATTTGTTTAAGACGAACTCTTCCAGGGTACGAATAATAGTCTACTCCTCTATCTAATATTTCAACATTATAGATGAACAGTGTAAGGGTTATAATTTACTGCCAGATGGAAATAAAATTTAGTTTTTGTTTTGCAGGTAGTAAGACATTTAGAATTGGAGTTCATCACTTCTTGGAAATATTGATTAGGTAATCCCTTTATTTTGTATTCTCTTAAAGAATTCGATTCCAAGAACAAATTCTGTCTGGTATTCAGGTCAGTTTTCAAATCAGGTTAATTACCTCATTTTCTCCAGTTGATAACATAAGTTTGTGTGTGTGTGTGTGTGTTGGCGATTTAGTTCTAATGGACGCCTCAGTTTTAGATTCACAAAGTTTGTTAATAATGTCATAGCAATGGACATTTAAGTTGATAGAGTGTAATTTCAAGGATAATAGTTATTTTGGGGCAATTCTTATTTGTTTTACTTGAGATTTTGTTAGTTTTGAGAATTTTGTATTGATTTTGAAGTAAATTTATTTCAGTTTCCCTTAAAATTTCAACACCCAAATGCCGATATTTGATGTCCCTTGAAGGGTTGAGGGTAACAAATCATTATGTGGAAGACAAGATGGAATTTCGAAAGACAATAGAAACCCAAATGGGAACAGGCCTACAGCTGATGTATGATTTTTACACCCTCCTAGTCTCTATGGTCCACTTAAAGAGCTGTGATATTATTTGCTAGTGATTCATGCTACAGGAGATATATGGGCTTCTCCAGTTTTAGTTCGCATGATTTTAGTAGAATTACAGAGAAATGTCCTGGCCCTGCTGCAGAGTGTGCCTATCTCCTTTTCAACCGTTGCTTGTGTAAAGTCATTATTTTGAAGTGTCGGAGTTTCTTGCCACTTAAGCTGGAATCACACTAGGCTTGTTTTTTGGGCTCAAGCCATGGCGTCCTGATGGAAGGTTCCTGTTTGGTAGCTTCCTTGGGTATAAGACTACTAAGATATTCCCAGAGAATTTAACCACAGGTTATCACAGAATTCTAACTTCTGGAGCGAGTATCTCAAAGGTTTCCCTTTAAGACATCGTAATACAACAGGGGACACGCATGTCTGATCGTGCCACATAGCTATCTCCACCCCGAACAGAGTTAATGCTTCGGTGTGTAAGGACTGAGAATAGCTGGGAGCCGTTCCACAGCTAATCTCACTCGTGGCTACTACTGATACTCGAGACGTAAACAAACGGACGCCATTGCTCTAATGACGTCACGCGCGTCTTCATCCTTTGTTTAGTAGCTGCCCTACTTAGACGGATTTTCCCTTGTGTTAACTTTATCGCTTTGCATCTTCGCTATGTCGTTACCTTCAGCCTCGCCTTCTTCTGGAAAGTTGAGTACAAGGTTCCAGTATTGTTTAATTAAGCTCTGGCCGTAAAGTAAATATTATTTCGCGAAATAATTGATGTTTTGTGGCAGAGCTGTGCCTCTACCGGACCCGCCATTTTATGGCGTCGTTGTTGTTTTGCATGTCTTATTTAGTTAGCCACAACAACGCTTCCGGCATTATATACTAATCGAATACATTAGTTTATTTAGTCTTCATAGCTAGGAACTTTTATATCGTGTTTAGACGCTTTTTATCGGTCATCGATTGACCTCATACCAGTCGGCTACTATAGCCCCCAGGCCAGGAGCCTACATACAAGTGTTCATGCATGATTTATTAGTGATCCTAGACTAAGTTATGAAGATAGTGGCATTATTATTTTACAATACTTTTGACTAGTGATGCAAATGTTTTCGCCTTCAGGGACCATATAGGGGATAGGCTAGTCAGTGATTCTTTCTAGCCTAACCTAACCTTAGGACCCCTATATGCTTCCTTCATCCCCTGCCTTGGCACTCCCTCTATTTAGCCTTGATCCCTTTTCTGAGTAAAGGGATTAATTGTCTAATAGAGTATTTATATCGCCTCTCAGTCCTCCCTAAAGGAATGAACCCCCTTTAGGATTGCGTCTGAGAGTGAGGTTAGGCTAGCCTACCTCTATGGCTAGGATAGTCTATGACTTTCCTGCGATAGCGATACGTCTTCTTCCTTGCCTAGTTCAGGACTTTTAGCCCTGCTCTAGGTCGGGTTAGGAAGGTTTCTCTGTTCCATGCTGAAACTGTACTCTTGCACCGTTTTAGCCGATCAGCCTAATCTTAGGTTAGGGAGTGTCCTCCCTTCCCTTAGTGGCCGCTCTGGTACAGAAACCCTTCCTGGGAAGACCTCTCTCTTCTCCCTCCCCACCTATCTCTTGTATAGCCTAGCCTATGCTTAGGTTAGTTTATACTCATCTGTCCCCTGTCCTACAAATCCTCCTTAGGGTGGATGAGTAGGGCTACCCGAGCTTCCCTGTGCTGTCCGCTCTGGTACATATACCTTCATAGTGTCCTATAAGGTTAGTTACTAGTGTAGCTCTGCATAGGGGAGTCTCCCCCCCCCCCTCTTGGGTGTTCCCTAGTCCTCCCTTGGGCTACCTGCTCCCGGTCCCTAGTGACCCCTGCTTATGGATGCTAGAGCCTGTCTCTATCATGGGTACACCCCCTCAGGGAGGGGGAGGGATGTCTGGAACCCTGACGGTACTTCCTGCATCCTTTCCCCCCTCCCCCTGTCTCTCTATCTATCCGGGTGCCGGTCTCTTGCCGCCTCTACTGTCGGCAATACCTGCCTCCCTCTTGGTGACTTCCCTACCCTTGCCGCCAGCCCCCCGTGTACCGAGGGACTGCCGGCTGCCGCCGGCTACTACCGGCGGCTCTCCTACTCCTATCTAATCGTCCGCTTGCCGGTCGATCTCCGGAGTGCCGGCATATACTGCCGGCAACCCGATACTACCTGTACCATCCTTACCCCAGTCACCAACCTGGCATCCTCCGGCTGCCGGAGCCGCCGCTCCCTGCCGGCGTGCCGCCGTTGTGCCGGCGGCCGCCATCCTGGTATCTAACTGACTTTGAAAATTGTCTGTTCTAGTACCAGAATCTATGCTGGAGCGAGCTCCGGCATGCCGGCGGCTTGCCGGATGCCCCGGAGGCGTCAAGAATACTTGCACCCCCTCTCTGTAGCTATCATAAGACTAAGATAGCCCTACATTGCAAATAGATAAGCTGCTTTGCTTTTAAGATCAGTACCTAGTACTGCTCTATTAGTGATCATGCTGTCTCTTTGCATTCTTCTAATTCCAGCATGCTATGTGCATCTTAGCGCGGCTGGTTGCCAGAAGCAGTTACCCTTAATGAGGCCTTCTGGCTCTTAACTGGGAACCGAATGAATTCGATCCCAACCTTGTCTTGGCTTTCCATGGAGTTCCAATATAATGGGAATCCTAGGAAACTATATCCAATGATTTCGGTCATTTGGATTATCCCAGGACCAAGCCTATGGTAACCAGCCGGGCGAGATGCATGGAGCGTGTTCTCCTTTACTGTTTCATTCTCTATGCATCACACCTTCTTTAAGTTAAAATTAATGATTAATATTAACTTAGTTTAAGAGCCATTCCTATGACTCCCCCATACTCATTTTCTCTTTCTTCCACAGGAGGAGCAGATGAAGTGTGACTTCGCCTACTGTGCTGTGAAACGCTCGCAGTTTTACGGACATACGGCGTGCAGGACTCACGCCCCTTGCGCAGACAAGAAAGGGGATTTGAAGTTCTGGAATCCACTGGAATGTACGGTCTGCCAGGCCTACCTAGTTGAGGCCTTCCATAACCCTCCCTCAGCGGAGGTTAGAGACATTGCTCGTGAAAAGCTGCGCAAGTGGGTGCGTGGTTTTCAGAGAAATGCTACTGGACCGTACCTGGCCACCGAAGAACTGAGGTCCCTGTTGTTCCCTAAGGCCTCCCCTGACTCAGTGGTTCCAAAAGAAGCAATCCCCACTGTCCAAATTACGGTGGAACCTGATGTGGTCATGGCTCAGTCCATGCACGAGTGTCGTTTAGATTCCGAGGATGATGAACAGATCTCAGACGTCTCGGAAGACACGGAGAAGACGCTTATGGCTCAAGGAGCCGAAGAGGACGAAGACAAGGTGGAATACACCGAGTCGGAGCTTGGAGCTACTCCCTCGTCCATCCCTCCGCCTACTCCTACACCGACGGAAATGTCCATTCCGTCTACCTCCTCGACCCCGGATCCTTCCTCTTCTACCCAAGAACTGATCCGACTGATTAGAGCTGTCATGGACGACAGACTGAAGGAGAACCAGGAGTCCATCAGGTCTATGATTGGATCCAGAGACCCGAAGAAGATCTCGGTCAAGGATCTCCCAGCTTGCTCTCATGCCAACCCGTGGAGGTATGCAGAGCATATGGTTATTGCGACCGGCAGGATCTTTGTTAGTGACAAAATCGGCACGGTCCCGTTGGAAGATGTGGAGTTCTTCCCAAGCTTCGAGGCCTACCCGGACTGTTACGTCCGGCTTCGTTCCGAACCTGCCTCGAAGGAGGAGACCGAACCTAAAGAAGAGATAGTGTTCGATCTCGCAAAGGCCCAGGCTATGCTAGCCTCCGCATTTAAGAGCAGGGGCTTTACCTGCTCGAAGCTTCCTGCCTTGAGCAAGAAGCATCCTACATATGTCGCACCTGACACTGCGATTCTTCCTTTTTTGGAAAAGGCCTTGGCTGCATGCCTTAAAGCGGCGGAAGAAGGAAAACCCTGCCCTGCACTGGAGGAGTGCAGACCCTTCTCCATCGTGACACCCCCTGACACTAGACAATGGAAAGATGTTCAACATACTTTCGTCGTGGGTAGGCTCGATCCTGACGTCGCCGGTCGTCAGTTTAATGAAGACCTCCCTAAGCTCAATGATCACCTCCTTCGCCGGGAACAAGACACGAAGGAGAGGCTTGCGGCATCTCTTTCTCATCAAGTCCAACTTGAAGTTATGGCCTGTGACACAGGAGTACCTGATCACTACATGGTACTAGCCAAATCCCACTTACTCACAGTAATGAAGGACTTGTACCATTTCATAAAGGCTCGTAGAGCCTGTCGTGAATTCGTGTTTGTCGGTGCCACCGTGAAACACGAACCCCGGAGGCTGATTTCCTCCAACATCTGGGGAAAGCACCTGTTTCCTTCTGACCTTGTCAAGGAAATAACTGACAGAGCCGCCACGGAGAATAGGAACCTTCTCCACAAGTGGGGCATGTCCAGAAAAAGGAAAACCTCTCAGGACGATGGACCTCAGCCTAAGAGGAAACCTCAGAAGCCAAAACCCCAGCAACGTCAACAACGACGTCAGTTTCCGGGACCCGCTACCTCCCAAGTGGTTGCCCAACCACAACAGACCTTTCAATTGGTCCCCCAACCGGTGTTGTCACAGTCACCGGTCTTCACCCCTGCCTTTGAGCAGCCATCCACTACCTTTCATGCCAGAGGTAGAGGCTCGTCCAGGGGTGCAAGCAGAGACGCCTCTCGTCGTCCCTCCAGAGGTAGAGGAGGAAAGGGAGCTAGCGGCCGAGGCAACAAGTCCTCGGGACACCAGAAGCAATGAAGTGCTTCCGGTGGGAGGAAGACTCCGCCAATTCCAGGATCGTTGGACCTTCGATCCTTGGGCACACAGCATCATCAAGAACGGTCTAGGCTGGAGTTGGGTGCAACCACCCCCAATCTTCCAGCGGTTCTTTCAACAATCGACCCCCATTCTGGAAGAATATGTTCTAGACCTCTTGAACAAGAAGGTGATAAGGAAGGTAAAGTCCACCAGGTTCCAAGGGAGACTGTTTTGCGTTCCCAAGAAGGACTCAGACAAGCTCAGAGTCATTCTGGACTTATCCCCCCTCAACAAGTTCATAGAGAACAACAAATTCAAGATGCTGACGCTTCAACAAATAAGGACCCTTCTGCCTCAAGGTTCCTACACGGTCTCTATAGACCTGGCGGATGCCTATTGGCACATTCCAATGAACCATCACGCTTCCTCCTACCTAGGATTTCGACTCCAAAGAAAAAGCTACGCCTTCCGGGCCATGCCATTCGGCCTCAATGTGGCCCCTCGGATCTTCACAAAGCTGGCGGATGCCATAGTACAACAGCTCCGCCTAAGAAACGTCCAGGTGATGGCCTACCTCGACGACTGGCTAGTCTGGGCTCCATCGCCCGAAGAGTGTACAAAGTCTTGTGACGAAGTTACCCAGTACCTAGAACACCTGGGATTCAAGATCAACGAGAAGAAATCTCGCCTCTCTCCGGCTCAGAAGTTTCAGTGGCTGGGAATCCACTGGAATCTTCAGTCACACCGCCTTTCCATCCCCCAGAAGAAAAGGAAGGAAATAGCAGGGTCTGTCAAGCGACTACTGAAATCCAAACGCATTTCAAGACGACAGCAGGAACGAGTTCTAGGCTCTCTACAATTCGCCTCAGTGACAAACCCAGTGCTTCGTGCACAGCTAAAGGATGCCGCGGGAGTCTGGAGACGATCGGCATCCATCGCTCGAAGAGACCTCAAGAGACGGCTTCCAAACAGACTTCGACGCCTCCTAAAGCCGTGGTCGGAAGCAATGGCCCTGAAAAGGTCCATTCCTCTCCAACACCCTCCTCCATCACTCAACATCCACACGGATGCCTCACTGGAGGGCTGGGGAGGTCACTCCCACCTGAAACAAGCTCAAGGGACCTGGTCTCCACTATTCAAGACGTTCCACATAAACATCTTGGAGGCCATGGCGGTCCTTCTTACTCTGAAGAAGCTATCCCCGCCGCCCTCGATCCACATCCGTCTAACCCTAGACAACTCGGTGGTAGTTCGTTGTCTCAATCGCCAAGGCTCAAGATCGCCCCAGATAAATCAGGTGCTCCTCCCAATCTTCCGTCTGGCGGAGAAGAAGAAGTGGCACCTGTCTGCAGTTCACCTACAAGGATTCCGCAACGTGACAGCGGATGCTCTATCTCGGACAAACCCGATAGAGTCGGAATGGTCTCTAGACGCAAGATCATTCTCCTTCATCTCTCATCAAGTCCCAGAACTTCAGATAGATCTCTTTGCAACGAGCGACAACAATCAACTTCCTCTGTACGTAGCCCCGTACGAGGACCCCAAAGCAGAAGCGGTGGACGCCATGTCACTGGACTGGAACAGATGGTCGAAGATATACCTGTTCCCTCCCACCAACCTTCTGTTGAAAGTCCTCTCCAAACTGAGAACCTTCAAAGGGACAGCGGCCCTAGTGGCTCCCAAGTGGCCCCGGAGCAACTGGTACCCCCTGGTCCTGGAGCTGCAGCCCAAGCTGATCCCTCTCCCGGGCCCAGTTCTCTCTCAACAAGTACAGAAGTCGACTGTCTTCGCTTCATCATCGAAAATCAAGGACCTTCATCTCATGATTTTCTCTCCCTTGCCGCAAAGAAGAGGTTTGGGATCTCGAAGAAAAGTCTAGACTTCCTAGAGGAATACAAGACCGAATCCACGAGACGGCAATATGAATCATCCTGGAGGAAATGGGTCTCCTTTGTTAAAGCAAAAAATCCTAAAGAAATCACCATTGATTTCTGTATGTCCTTCTTCATTCACCTTCATGGACAAGGATTAGCAGCCAATACGATTTCAACCTGCAAATCGGCTTTGACTAGACCAATTCTATATGCTTTCCAAATTGATCTGTCCAACGACATCTTTAACAAACTGCCGAAAGCATGTGCTCGCCTACGCCCAGCACCCCCTCCGAAACCGATCTCCTGGTCACTAGACAAGGTGCTCCATTTCGCCTCCAACTTGGACAATGATTCATGCCCCCTCAAGGATCTGACTCAGAAAGTTATATTTTTATTTGCTCTCGCCTCGGGAGCTCGAGTCAGCGAAATAGTGGCATTATCAAGAGAAGAGGGACACATCCTGTTTGCTGATTCAGGAGAAGTGACCCTCTCCCCTGATCCGACGTTTCTCGCCAAAAATGAATTACCCACCAAAAGATGGGGCCCTTGGAGAATATGCCCCCTGAAGGAGGATGTCTCTCTATGTCCAGTAGAGAGTCTCAAGGTCTATCTTCGCAGAACTTCGAACTTTGGTGGAGGCCAACTCTTCAAAGGAGAAACATCGGGCAGCGACCTGTCACTGAAACAATTAAGAGCGAAAATCACCTACTTCATTCGCAGAGCGGATCCGAACAGTACACCCGCTGGTCATGATCCTAGAAAAGTGGCATCTTCTCTGAACTTCTTTCAGAGCATGGACTTTGAGAGCCTTAAAAACTTTACGGGCTGGAAGTCCTCGCGAGTTTTCTTTAAACATTATGCGAAACAAGTGCACGAAATCAAACATTTTGTGGTAGCCGCAGGTAGTGTTATGAAACCTGCACCTAACTCTGCGTAGAACAGTGAGTTACTTGGGACTCTAACTCTTCGGGTGCCTATGTTGACCCTCGAGTGATTCATAGTGATGTCTAAAAACACTTAGTGCTTTTATAACTGTTCTTATCCCAGGTGAAATGTCATAGTGTCACACAAGTGCCGCATGCCTTGAGCATGATGTGTTGTTTAAAGACTTGCGTTCCTCGAGAACGAGTACCTACTAATCCTGAAATTCCTTTTCAGATTCAAGAGCAAGCCTTTATTTCTATGTACATTATTATTACTGTAAATGAACTTTACTTTTGCTGTAAATTATTTAATTTCTGCATTGTGAAATAAAATTTCTATTTTATTACTTATGCGTCTCTTTCAGCTCCTACTTACTATGAAATACATACTGTCATAGTTTTATTTATTCCTCCTTTCCTATGGTCATGAAGAATTTAAGATGTCTAATCCTAAATTATATTCACCTTGTCTCAGTAAGGTTCCTACACGAATACTTACTTCTGATAATCAGGAGATGAACTCTACACACAGTGCCCAACCACCACTGGCCTACTTCAGAATGTTCCTATACAAATATCAAACATTCTGCTTCATCTCTAAGTTCTTAAAAGTTCTTCTGTCAAGATGAATAGCCCTTCAATACCACTTTGACGTCGGCATAGCCCATGGGAACTTCCTACCAATGGGGGGCAGGATACTTCGTTCCTATGGTTCTTACCTAAGATTACTTTGCTGTTTTGTCAATGCCTAGGCACTTAACTCTGGGGGAAAATCTACCACGATACATTGATTCTCTGGTACTCTTCCATCAGGACGCCATGGCTTGAGCCCAAAAAACGGATTTTGAGCGAAGCGAAAAATCTATTTTTGGGTGAGATAGCCATGGCGTCCTGATGGACCCTCCCTACTACTTCGTTCAGTTTGTTCCCACCCTACACAATTGTATCATGGTGATGGGCAGCAACTGGCGCCAGGATAAAGACGCGCGTGACGTCATTAGAGCAATGGCGTCCGTTTGTTTACGTCTCGAGTATCAGTAGTAGCCACGAGTGAGATTAGCTGTGGAACGGCTCCCAGCTATTCTCAGTCCTTACACACCGAAGCATTAACTCTGTTCGGGGTGGAGATAGCTATGTGGCACGATCAGACATGCGTGTCCCCTGTTGTATTACGATGTCTTAAAGGGAAACCTTTGAGATACTCGCTCCAGAAGTTAGAATTCTGTGATAACCTGTGGTTAAATTCTCTGGGAATATCTTAGTAGTCTTATACCCAAGGAAGCTACCAAACAGGAACCTTCCATCAGGACGCCATGGCTATCTCACCCAAAAATAGATTTTTCGCTTCGCTCAAAATCCGTTTTTTTCGCCACCAGCAAGCCGTTACTGCTTTGTGCTCGAGATATTGGCTTCCCAACTGGACGGGAAGCAGCGAACACAAACTGCGATCATGACTTCGGATGTAAACAAACAAGACGGCTGGTGCACATAGGACATGTTCTTACTTGGCAATCTTGAGTCCAACAAGCCTCAATAGATCATAAAAATCTACTTTGTTCATCCTGTGGTAATTGTAGAATTCTTCAATTCACGTAATATACCAATAATACATATTACTGCAACAGTTAGAAAATTTCTGGTTGTCATGATGATGTCAGCTTAGCTGTTTTCTTTACACTTTTCCTATTTGCTCCTCGAACCGCGAGAGGGTAGTGTGATCAACACTACAGCACATTCGCAGCCGCTCGCTATCATTAGTATACGATGGAGGTTGGCGAAAACCTCGTGCAAGAAATGACTAGTCACTGATGAAATTAATTGGATCCTCTATTTTGAGGTTCGGGTCAGGAGACAAATATACAGAGTATTGCTCTGATAAGCATTCACACATTTGCTCAGGTGCTTAGATTAAGGATCCATTTACTTTTAAGGGACTATTGGAAACGTACCTGCCTGGCAATCTGTCGGACCATGGTTCGAGACCCGCTCAAGCTCGGTAGTTTCTAGTAGTGTCTGAACTCTGCAACCGCGCCATTCTTGTGAGCAAAAGGAGGGGGGACGGTTTGGGGGAGCCAATAGGCCTACCTCCCAAGTTATCAGCAGACATTGCCTGGTCCTTCCTGCTCTTACCTTGATGGAGAGGGAATTGAGTGGTGATCATTTGTGCATATGGTCTGTCTCTAGGACATTGTTCTGCCCCTTGCCACTGTCATTCATGACGACCTATAAACACCATTCTTCACTTCGGTGTTTTCGTGCATATGGGAAGAATTTTGGGTCGTTTCTCAAATTCTCAGCCAATTTTTCAGCCTCCAGAGAACTGATGGGTTGTTGCCCTCATCTGTAGAATTTTGGCCGTTAACCTGAAGGCTTGATTCTAGTTCAGCGGTATCGACTTTAAAATTTTCAGTTTTATTTTGCTTTGTCGAAATAGCATTCGCCGGTCTCTTGGGATCAGAGAGTTTGTCTTGTCTGGGGAGTTTTATATCCAGGACAATACTTGTATAGCACTCCATGCACCCAAGGTTTATAGATATACGCTTTTGCTGTAGTGATCTAAGATTTGTTATTCAATCATCATCATCTCCTCCTACGCCTACTGACGCAAAGAGCCTCAATTAGATTTCACCAGTTGTCTCTATCTTGAGCTTTAAATCAATGCTTCTCCATTCATCATCTCCTACTGCACGCTTCATAGTCCTCAGCCATGTAGGCCCGGGTCTTCCAATTCTACTAGTGACTTGTGGAGCCCAGGTGAAAGTTTGATGAACTAATCTCTCTTGGGGAGTGCGAAGCGCTTGCCCAAACCATCTCCATCTACCCCTCATCACGATCTCATCCCCATATGGCACTCGAGTAATCTCTCAGTTTCATTTCTGATCCTGTCCTGTCATTTAACTCCCAATATTTTTCTGAGGTCTTTGTTCTCAAATCTATAAAATCTGTTGGATATTATTTCATTGTCATACCACGACTCATGTCCATACAGTAACCCCGATCACACTAAACTGATATATATAGTCTGATTTTTATATATAATTTCAGGCGATTTGATTTCCCTATTTTACTTAACCTAGCCATTGCCTGATTTGTTTTTTTAATCTTTCATTAAACTCTAATTCTAAAGACCCTGTATTAGAGATCATAGTTCATAAACATTTAAATGATTTCACCTCATTAATCCTTTCTCCTTCAAATGATATTTCATCTTCTATTGCATATTCGGTTCTCATCATCTCTGCCTTTCTTTTATTTATCTAGAGCACAACCTCATGTGATATTTCATGCATTATGGTAGGAAAGCTTTGCAAGTCCTGTGATGTTCTGCTAATAAGGACAGTGTCATCAGCATACTCTAGATCAGCTAATTATCTGTTACCATTCCAGTCAAAGCCTTCTCCACCATCCCCAACTGTTCTATGCCTTACATTTACAAAATCCACGAGGAGGATAAAAACATTGGTGACAACACATCCCCTTGGAGTACTCCACTGTTCACTGGAAATTCATTTAATAGGAGTCCATTAACATTAACTTTGCACTTGCTATGCTCATAAACAGACTTAATCAAATTTACATATTCAAGAGGAACTCCATAAAAATGCAGGACTCCTAACAAAATTGGCCGGTGCACACTATCAAAGGCTTTTTCCTAGTCCACAATTGCCATTAAAATTTATTCAGTAGCATATCCTGATCGATCAGCGATATGAAGCGTTTTCTTTTAGATCAGTTGTCTTTATGTAGGTTGACTTTTCTCTTTAACTTGAGTTGAACACGGATAGAGACTGAGTAGAGATAATGTTTGTAGTGTTTAGTTTAATTTGAGCATTGTGTGAAGTTTCACGAGTCATTATGCAATGATCGGAGAGGGATGAGAGCTGCCTTGAAATGCTGAATAGATGGTTGTGGTTATTTGTGAAGATTAGATTAAGTCTTTTTTTTTCTTCACCCAGGGAAGAATTAATCCTGGACATGAAATAATGGCGGGGGCTATTATGAATGATTAGAAATGAGTATAAGTTATCATTAGTATGGGATAGAATTTAAAACATATAATTATTTCTGTTCACACGATTTGACATAATGTTTAATATAACCTTGCATGGGGCGCTCGGGTTTTTAGCTGTTTCATCAAAATGGCTCTCATAATATTCTTTGTTAAAATCAACTTATTGAATATGGACGAGAGAGAGAGAGAGAGAGAGAGAGAGAGAGAGAGAGAGAGAGAGAGAGAGAGAGAGAGAGAGAGAGTAATTCAAAAGCAGTTTGTGAATACAAATTCAAGATTTTTTTCTAACGCGTGTTAATATTTAAAGCCTATAGATCAAAGTCATTGGAAAGCTGCTGAAGTGTCATATGTATATATATATATATATATATATATATATATATATATATATATATATATATATATATATATATATATATATGTATATATATATATATATATATATATATATATATATATAATGACAGATATTATATGTTATATGGACAAAAAGAATAACAGAATGGATCTCTAGAGATTGAAAACGAAGCAGGGGAAAGAAGAGAGGACGATGGATTGACGAGCTAAGAAAATTTTGAATGTATAGACAGGCGTAGAAAGACCATAAACAGGTGTGAATGGAAGGAAATGTCTAAGGCCTTTTTCCTGCAGTGGACTATAAACGGCTGATGATGATGATATATATATATATATATATATATATATATATATATATATATATATATATATATATATCTTATTGCCAATTCAGATTTAGAATTCCTTCCCTATATATTGAGAGATAGTATTTTTCTATTCTCCCGTTCACCGTTCTCATAAAAAAAAGTCACACTGTGTATGGTATAATCGTGTTAACACGCTTGATTTAAGCGTGTTAACACGATTTAATAAACTCCGACGGCAAATAAAAAAAAAATAGCACGATGTCTTTTGATTGCGTCAAAATGTATAAATTTGTTAATAACAAATCCTTAGCTTTAAGCAAATTCTTCATTGAGAAAGCTTTGAAAGACCAAATTCTTTATTTTCACTTCCGCCAACGTCGTTGCGAAGATTATGTTTTGATAGGCGTGTATTTGTTTGCATGTCTGTATGTGTGTTTGTGACTCGCATAACTCACAAACTATTTGACCGAATCTCATGAAATTTGATGGGATGAATGGCCATGATCCAATGACAATTTGATTAGATTTTTGGGTGTGATTGGGTCTAAAGTCATGGCCAGTGTCAGGAAAATGTAACAAAAAAACTTCTTTTTGTCCTATCGTGGCCAATTTCATCTGATTTCTATGAAAATAGTGCCAGAATGTGCCCAATTTGATTCCCTATCTTGTGATATACAACATGATATAGGCGAAGGTATGCGCTCTATTGAGTGCCCGTTTTAGTTCGAAATGGATAAAAAATATATGACAAAGGAGAGAGGATAAGAGTATAAGAGTAGAATGTACTACCTCATTATTTCACATGAGTTTGCTCTTAGATCGCAAAAGAATTTGCAGACGAATCGTACCATGATAGCGAGCATTAGGTAGCTGGATTCAAGCTGTGGGCTGCTTCATTCCACAGGGATAATCATTAGTCTAAAGATGATGGAAAAATCCTAAGTCTTATATTTACTGCTTGATTTATAAAAACATTGACTGTTTTAGATGTCGATTAAACCGGTTGCTTGATAATCAAGTTTTTTCCTAGATCCATTTAAGTTTGTTTGTTTACCGATTTGCTCTATTATGTACCCAAGATGCTCGAGGCCAAAGGATGTTCTGTGCCCAATGATTCCATCATTTGTACTCAAGGGCGGCGGTAAGTTAAAATAATTCCCCACCCCCATCCCCGAGGCAAAGGGAGTATGAAAAATCTATTATCATCATTTCCTTTAGTGGGATGCAAAGGTGTTTTCATGGGAACTGTCTTCGAACATTACATGACCGGTATGTTTAACATGCTCATCTTAAACCGATCCATCTTCTTGTTGCGTAATCAACAGTTATTAATCACCTGTTAGGGTGGACGGGACTGGCTGAAAAGATGCCCATAAAGGCACGAATAACTAAAGTTTGAGTTTATTTCATAACTCCAAAACAATTGTGTAATATTATGGCAATGAGATATTTTGTATTTTAATGTGTTAACAGTTATTAAACTCTTTATTCTGAATTTGCTGCATTTGGTCGGAACTGAATCCCCTATGAAATGGTCATATAACTTCTCTTTATGCGAATTGCCTTTTTATTATTATTATTATTACTTGCTAAGCTACAACCCTAGCTGGAAAAGCAGGATGCTGTAAGTCAAGGGGCTCCAACAGAGAAAATAGCCCAGTGAGGAAAGGAAACAAGGAAAAATGAAA
>NC_090732.1:131186826-131206826 GCF_036898095.1 Palaemon carinicauda | reverse complement strand
TTACAAGGATGGTAAGGTTGCAGACACTAATGACACTAACGAGTCTGAGGTTTAATTCTTCTTAATCTCTAGGACTTTTTTTTTTTTTTTTTTTTTTTTGAGCATTTTAATATTCTGATTGCATGCAGTGACTATCAAGCAGGATCATCTACAAACGAATGAATTCTCAAGCATAATCTTGAAAGTGGATGAAAGATATTGTCATACAACAAATCTTTGCATAACCTATCCATTGACAGCCTTGAATTTTAGAGCATAAAAATGGCGAATCATTCCTCTCCTCGGTGAAAGTTAAGATGTCAGAAAAAATTTCAATAGATTTATCCATCCTTAAGGGAATTCAAACACCACTGTAAGAAAAACTATATTACTGGCAACTGCTGAAAGTGGCATTATGGAATGAGCTACAGAAGAAACTTTCCACTTTGTATTAGTAGGCGTAATCATATAATATAGTTTAGATAATTTTTATCACGAACAATATGCAGACCTTTATTACCCTGGATAACTTAAAATTCTTTAAATAAATATGTGTTGACGAACCCTTAAAGTTTTAAAGATAACTCATGAATGGCAGAGGCAAGGGATAATGACAGTATCCTAGCTAGCATGCCAGTGCCCTCGAGACTAACCATATGCATATGATCAGCCCCCAAGCCCCCTCTCCACCCAAGCTAGGACCAGGTAGGGCTAGACAATGATTGCTGATGACTCGGCAGGTAGACCTATGTGCTCTACAAACCCCCCCCCCCCCCAACCCATCCTTTGCTCACAAGGATGGTGAGTTTGCAAACAGTACAAAAAACCATCGAGCTTGAGTAAGACTCGAACCCCAGTCCGGCGATCGCCAGGCATAGACCTTATATAGTATGACACACAATCAATGATATTATCAGTCTGCCTTGTCACCTGATTCATGACGTCATTTCCATTGTGTGAGAAGTTTTAATTTTTCCTGACCCATTTCCTTCACCGCTGTCTTGGAGTACAAAGGTTTGAAGCACCTGGAAGAAAGCAGAGGAAAGTCTCGGTGATAAATAGACGACAACAAAGACGGAGGCCGTGGGGGGGGGGGGGGTGCTCGTAGCCTTTGAGACACGAGTCGTACCATGATTATTATCTACCGTACCTTGAGACCGTCAAACATGACAGACAAACTATTGCCATCTATGCAACATTAGAATTGGTAAATATTTTCATACCTCAAACGATGCTCAATTAAATTTGTATTTATGCCAGTATGAGAGAGAGAGAGAGAGAGAGAGAGAGAGAGAGAGAGAGAGAGATTAAGTTTTTTCTTACTAAAAAACAAATGGATAGAACTCACTCGCGTACTTTTATAGACTAATCCTACGAAAAACCAAAGAATGAAAATAAAAAAAAAATAGTTCTGGGAATAAACGATAAAGGAAGTTTCCACATCAGCAGGACATCAAGCACTTGAGATATTGTGAAATAACTCTCATGAAATTTACCATTTCTTTTCCTGCCGAGGCGAGATTAAGGAAAATCGCACCCGGAAAATGTATCGGATAGAGACACGGGGAGACTGGTCGATTCTGCGATGTTTAGAGTACAGCATTTCAATTGACTCCCCGCCTGCCCAACGGATACAACCTCACCAGGTAAGAGGAAGGTATTCAGGCCTTCCTATTCCTTGTGACTTTCTGTTTTCCTTCTCGGACTTGGTTTAGACGCCCGTCTCCCCTTGTCCATAGATCCCCTCCAGTTGTCTGTCCAATATTGATTGACATAATCTTAGTGTAAAAACGACAACAATACTCGTTATATTTTATTCTAAAGTGTGTTAAGGTGGACTCGTTATGGTTTTGTTAGAAACGTATGACAGCGTTCGTCTTTATCAATTGAAAACCAAACATTGCGTTTATATCATCGGCATTATTCATATACGTAAAATTAGCGACTGGTTTCCGTAAAAATGATAGGTGAATTTGATAAGAAAATACTTTGTAAATAGGTTTCTCGGCCTATTTCCTCTAACGCAAATTTTAATTAGTAAGAAGAAATAATTAAAGCTCAATGGTTTTTAAATAAGAAATACATTCAGATCCTTAATGCTTAATGGTTTTTGTTGTGCATTCTTTTTTATTATGATGCTTACTAAAGAAACCCGAAACATTTGTAGGGGAATTTTGAAACCGAGTTTTAATTTACACACGCAGTTGAATTTATCAATGCAGCAGAAGAAACGTTGATTTCTTCATTTAGTTTCAAAGGATCAAGTTCAGTGCGTTTGAGTACATTTTACTGTTATTCATAATCATCATACATTTTTGCGAATAACCGAAAAAAAATCATCAATTTTTATAGCATCTACAAACGAAAGAAGAATGTTATAGAAATGACAATATAATTGAATGAGTAATAAGTATATCCAAATACAATCACACCGAATATAGTTAAACCTAAAAAATCGATACAAAAAAAAAAAAAAAAAAAAAAAAAAAAAAAAAAAAAAAAAGAGGAACTAATAATTTGGAGGTGCATTCTTGCGTACCTAAAAATAGAACGCGTATTCCCGAAGGTTATATAGCCAGGGTTAGCAGTGTAGAGAAAAATTTAGAGGTCCTGGGGGATAAACTAATTACATCTTGGTGAGAGCTGAACAAAGTCCGATTAGCAGGAGAGGAGGGGGCACGAATGGGGAAAAATCAATCACTTATTATTATTATTATTATTATTATTATTATTATTATTATTATTATTATTATTATTATTATCTAAGCTACAACCCTAGTTAGAAAAGCAGGATGCTATAAGCACAAGGTCTCCAACAAGGAAAAATAGCCAAGCGAGGAAAGGAAACAAGAAAATAAATAACTAGAAAAGTAATAAACAATTAAAATAAAATATTTTAAGAACAGTAAATCATTAAAATAATTCTTTCATATATAGATAATAAAAACTTAAAATAAAACAGGAAGAAAAATAAGATATAACAGTGTACCCTCAAGCAAGAGAACTCCACCCAGAGACAGTGGAAGAATATGGCACAGAGGCTATGGCCTTACCAAAGACTAGAGAAGAATAGCTTGATTTTATGTGCAATTTTATACTTTCCAAAATGCTATTTATGATGGTACTATACATGCCTTGAAAATAAAATGGCAATAATAAATTTATACTTGCATACTTTTATTTTCTGACCCTGCTTTAAAAAAAAAAAAAAAAAAAAAAAAAAAAAAAAACCATCCGTCGCCCCTTAGGTTTAAAGGTCGCTCATGAATGGCAGAGACAAGGGACAGTGACATTCCCCTATCACGCAGGATAATGGCCTATAGACTGACCATAATACATAAGATCAGCGACCAAGCCCCTCTCCACCTAATCTAGGACCAAGGAGGACCAGGCAATGGCTGCTGATTACTCAGAAGATGGACCTATAGACTCCCCCAAAACCCCCATCCTCAGCTCACAAGGATAGTGAGGTTGCAGCGACCAAAATAACTAACGAGTTTGACCGGGAGTCTAACCCCAGTCTGGCAATCGCCAGGCAAGGACGCTACCACTAATGGTACACCAATGCCACTCAGTGTCTGAGAATAACTGTTGTGATAAAGTTGTTGAATGTTGAGTCAGGGAAACTTCATTCCAAAATTCTTTTGAATGGCAATAGAGCGAGGATAAATCACCAGTAGTATAACCCAGAGTGGGTCCTGGTACGACCCATTGAAAACTTCAAGGTTTTTGCTTCATTTGCCTGAAATTTATCAACATATCGACAGTCCGTTCATTCATATTCTCCGCAAATTCAAAGAAACATTTTTCATTACTACAAGTAAATGCTACACACAATTACACTTGCACAACTTAAAGCATATACACACACATATATACAGTATATATATACATACATACATATATATATATATATATATATATATATATATATATATACATATATATATATATATATATATATATATATATATATATATATATATATATATATATATATATATATATATATATATATACATACATATATATATATATATATATATATATATATATATATATCATTTTATTTAAGGTGCTTCTTCAGATTCTCTGACGTGAGCCTTTGGTTAAATAAACGGAGATAATTCGATATGATTTATTTTTTTTTTTTCACTTCAGCACCGTTTCGACAATGCTGTCTTCATCAAGTGATTATTAATTTACGTTAGCTTCACAATCCCATGTAGGCTATATACAGGTATTGAGCTAAACTTACCGTAAATAAATTATCAACATTGTTAAGGTTACAATAAAAAAAGGGGGAATATAATGAAAATACTTCAACTTCTCAGAGATCATTTGAAGATTATAATGAGAAAATTAATTGGGTAAATGTTCAAATATAGTCACACCCCAAATTTAAACCATTGTTCCCTCGTCTTGGGTAGCGCCATAACCTGTCTATATCATAGTCTCCCACTCTCTTTGGATAGAGTTCTTTTGCTGGAGGGTACACTTGGGCACCCTATTCTATCTTATTTCTCTCCCTCTTGTTTTTTTGAAAATTTTAGTTTACGTATGAAAGATGTATTTTAAAGTTGTTGCTGTTCTTTAACTATTTCATTGAAATACAGTAGTTCATGAATTCTATTGCAATTTATTTATTACCTTGTTTCCTTTCCTCACTGGGCTATTTTCCCCTGTAAGGACCCTTTAGCTAATAGCATCCTGTTTTTCCAACTAGGGCTGTAGCCTAGCTAGTAATAATATAATAGTAATGATATATAGGCCTAATAAAATTGCAGGCATGCGCATAAATAACAGAGAGCATCCGTTGTGCCGGTCAGGCGGTCAAGGCTGTTCTGCTTTCAGAGGTTCGTAACAGTAGTAACCACTTGATATGGACAAAGCATTGTCGAAACAGGGCTGCGGTTATAAAACAAATCATTAATTATCGGCGTTTCTTTAACCAAGGGAACACGCCAGAGTATCCGAAGAAAGTGTGAAAATACGAGAATTCTTGCAGGAAACACATAGACGTCACTAAGGCAATTATTTTTTAATATATGTACACACACACACACACACACACACACACACACACACACACACATATATATATATATATATATATATATATATATATATATATATTTATATATATATATATATATATATATATATATATATATATATATATGTGTGTGTGTGTGTGTGTGTATACCATGAATAGTCCTATATATAAGAACACATACCGTTATTACGGATGAATATGAATATGATATACACACACACACACACACACACATATATATATATATATATATATATATATATATATATATATATATATATATATATGTGTGTGTGTGTGTGTGTGTGTGTGTGTGTGTGTGTGTGTGTGAGCGGTCTCAAAGATTTATGATTAGTAAAAAAATGGTTGGAACTTCAAACGTAAGTTTTCCTGCCTTGCTAGTACTTTGATAATCAAGAGGATTGAACGAATATGTTTAAAGTAACTTGTCCCCTAACAGAGAGTTGCTTCCGATAGAACATAAAAGCTACTACCACATAAAGTACAATTCAGATAGAAACCAGTTTATTATTTTCGTAAGAAGAAAATTAATAGTATTAGAAATATAGATAATTTGTATTTGAAAGTAGTCCATAATAAATCCTACTCATAGCTTATAAGTACTGTTTAAATTTTAGATGCCGAGAAGTAGGCTATCGTTACTAACAATGACAATACTCCAACTCGTAATTCCATCTCACTCTAACCGACCAATTCGTCTTCTTTCTCCAAAGACAGTGATGAGCTACACGGGGAGCGGGCGTGGCATTGAAGGATTTGCACCAGCGGATGTTCCCAGCGGACATCCAAGAGCTAGTGCTTCTGAGAATCTAGTTGACTATGTGACTGACGGAACGACGCGGTGCTCTGCACATTACAAGGAAAAACTAACAAAGGTAAGAGGAAAGTAAGTTTAAGTGACTGTCGTATCTCTTAGTCTGATAAGATTTTTCCGGAGTGTTTATTATGCGGTTACTTTAAACACCATAATCTTACCACGGTCTAGATGTAAGTTATCTCTTTACTTTATCTTTATGTTAATTTATTGTAGCTCAACCGTGATTCTTACGTTTTCCCTTTACTTTATTTTTGTTATTTTAGTGCACGAAGATAGGCTATTGTTGGATGTCACCAATATATTTTTCATACAATGTTGATTCTTCACAACGTTACCATTAGACAATGTCAAATACTCAACTGAATGATTGAAAATACAGGTGAGGGAATTAAAGTCATAAGGCGACTGGTACAATAACGCCATACTGATATCCATAAGTAAAAGCAAGTTCTTTGAAAACGTTTAATTATTGTTTTGATTTTTTTTTCTCATCTTATTTATCGTCTCTTGCAATACTCCGTTTGTGTTATTATTTTCAAATTTTTACCCTAGTATATTGTTTTCTCATCCAATCTAGTTTCCTTTGCTGGTTCATCTTTATGATTACATCAACGTTCTTATGAGCTTGAAGGAAATTGTTACAAAGTGCGATTATCCCAAAGTTTTACGATGTTTGAATTTGACAAATTTTTGTAACAGAAGTCCATGCCAGCAAAGCATCTCCACGAAGTTATGTTGGAAGATAGGTAAAGATAGGCGAAGCATTAGAACGTTCCATTACCATGTAGAAAAAAAAGTATTGAAACTAATAAAAATGTACTTTCAAATACACTAACATCAATTAGAAAACAACTGTATTAGGGTTAAGTTATGGTAATCATCTCTCCATTTATCATTTGGTGTCGACACATGTTTCGAATAACTTTTTTTGCATGGCTCTTCATCAGAACTAATATAAATGTTTGAATGACTGCAAGGCTTCTTCTCACCCAGCTTGCCGCGGGTGGCTTGCTCTACCCAAGAGAGCATGTAGATACAGACTCAGGGTGTACACCAGTGTCTAATTAGGGTAGGGGTTGGTATCTTCTCTCCCCCACCCACCCTTTAAACTTGAGTACACTGTTAAGCGATGCTCACTAACCGAGAAGTCTTTTCTACTCACAACCAGAGTATCTGGAATTAAAGCACCAGTTTGATTGATTTCTAATTATTGTATGTTTCCATGTTTGCAAAAACCAAAATAATCTTTTGCCCTCGTTCATCAGATATGCAAGGTTTGTGGTGACATAGCGAAAAGTTACCACTTTGGAGGATTGAGTTGTGATTCCTGCAAGGCCTTCTTCAGGAGAACAGTTCAGAGTGAATCATGGGAGACCTTTCTTTGCATCACAGGAGGAAACTGTGTGATCACTCCACACAAAAGAAGCTGTCAGGCGTGTAGGTAGGTAAAGTCTAAATCCATGTAAATTCCTAAAAGATATTAAAAAACTGAATAAAGACATTAATTTTACTCAATTGTAAGAAAGGAATTCCTGATTAATTCCTGAAAATAGAACTGTTTGAAACATGCTCAAGAGAAGAATGGTTAGGCTTGATAAAAAAAAAAAAAAAACTATAGTCTAAGCCCAAATTTAACTGTGATCTTACTGGAGATGTTTTCTACAGGTATGAGTTGTGTAGGAAGATTGGAATGGATCCTTCCCTTGTGATGACTATGAAAGATAGAAAAGCTCTAATGTATCGCAAACTTGAAAGAAAGAAGCAGCAACTGCTAGAAAATTACCAAATGATGGAATTTCAGTATGGAAACATTGAGCCAACACAACGCCAAAATACCGGTTCTACGTTAAACAACGTTTATCATGAAGCCAGTATGGAGTTGGATAACTGGGACAGTAATGACACCATAGAAATTCTAAGTGCTGAAGTTAAAACAGATAAGGACAGCTGCCCAGAAGAGGATGCTGACGATTGCCTCATCATAGAGACACTTAGTCCAAAAAATCACGAAAAAATTGAGGGTCTCCAGAAAATTCTCAAGATAGCATTAAAGTTTCCAGAATTCCCAAAACACTATTATGAAGAAGGTGCTGATGTAACAGAACATCTTTTCTTTGTGTTTTGCAAAAGTATGGGAAAGTTTTTCAGCTTAGTCCCAGAATTTCGAGACCTCGATGATAAAGACCGAGGTATTTTGCTTAAAGATGCCGTGACCAAATCAATTTTCATTTTTGGTGCTCATCAGTTTCAGGAGGATGATGAATGTTGGCCACGAAAACTCCTTTCACCTTTCTGTACATTCCCAACGGTGTCGTTAGCCACTACAGAGAAGTTCATTGATGACGAAGATACTTTCTTAAGAATGAAAACATTCATGAGAAAGTACTGCAGGTTTTTTGATGACGAAGTGGTGACCTTGCTCTGCCTAATGATAGGAGCTTTTGATACTGATGTTTTGTCTCTTACAGATCTGTCAAAAATAGAAAGACACAAGGCAATCTACATCCAACTACTGGAAGACTACCTTCATTACCAGAATGCATCAATTTCCGTAACTTTATTTTCATCAGAGCTATGGAATTGCTTCACTGAGGTAAAAGGTTTAAAAGAAAGTTTCCAAAAAAGTGACTCTCAAGATAAGAAGGACAAATCAGAAGAGAAAGATGAAGCTTCCTTTGCTAGTTCGCTAAGTGCCTTGAGTGAAGATCCAAAGATGCCCCCAAAGAAAGCTTTTTATGAACGAAATAAGGCAAAAGAGAATTCACATACTGCAGAAATAGTCCAGAGAAATGAATTAAAGGAAATGAAACTAAAGACAATTTCTCTGGATGAAACACCGCCTGAGAATAAAGATCAAATTATTGAGGAGGACGATATAATGATAACTAAGGAAAATCTACATAAAACCTACTTCAATGTAACTCAAGATCATAATTATCAGAAACCAAGAGCCCAATTCTCTAGGAGGGAATCACATTGTAATAGCAGATTTCAAGTACCTGAGGAGGAAGTGCAAATACTACCTCCAGTGAGAATGGGGGGACAAAGATTATGTGGCAAAAAATCACTTCTGCAATCCAACATACAATCACAGCAAATTACAGGAACCATCAGACCAAATATCATTGATGAAGTACCAGACAGAAGATTCCAGACAGTTTTCTCAAGGCAAACATCACCAGCAAATTCAGCATCTTTAGTAGCACCACAAAGTAATCCATGTTCATCTAGACAAAACAACATATCTTCCTCTACACATATAATGCCAGTCGAGTACCCAAGTCACCTCTGTTCACAAAGTGGTTTGAGCACAGTACATGATAGACAACTTTACATACCAGTAAACTCTCAAAATTTGATGTATTCTTCAACCAAAGAAAGAAGGCCTCTTGACCACGACTTACAGCATGAGTCAGAAGTAATTTCAATGGGAAACATTTCGTCTCCACCAGAAATCCTCCCTCCTCATCCTTTGAATGATATGACTTTTCAGATACCAATGAGAGGGCTGGGAGGAACCTTCAAAGAAGCAGAACATCCTCATCCTTACCCAGAGCATCCAAATAGGGCATCTGGGATGTATTTGAACCAACACCAAGGTTTCCCACCTGATTACTGTGAACCTTCTGGTCCTTGCTTTAACAGAATTTTCCCACACTCTCAACCCCAAATGTCAAGGCAGTCCCCAATGAGTGAAATTTGTAACAATTTGACCCAGCTGTCGACTCAGGATGACCACCAGTTGGTTGAAGCAGCTCAAAATGTATTACCTTCCCACTTGGTAAAACACTTAATCAACAGGCTTAGTAATGGACAGAGGGAACAGCTATGAATTAATACAAGTTGTTTCCATTCTTTGTTAGTTAGACAAACATATGATGGCATAATCACGTACTTAACTCTTAAAAGGTCACAACAAAATGCCTTTGGTATGTGTTGCTTGTAACTGTGATATTTCCCCGGTTGTGATTAAACAAATTTATGCTCCTAACAAAGAATCTATCTTATGAAATACACCAATGTACAGTATTCATATAAAAAATTACGCCAACCTATTGTGTACAATGCTTTAAGATGTTCGAATAAGTCATAAGATTAGAAAAATTAAATATTCCACCTAGAATATTGTCTCTCATTGGCTCATATCCTATGTAAATAATAATCTAAAGAAATAAAGATAGCTAGATTTATTTTTGCAAAATTTAGTTATTTAATTCCAAGATGCCTGTATAATCAAAAGCATGACTTTTATAAGTATATCCAATCATTATATTCACATATATTTTTGTATCGTTAAATACCATAGACTTGGTATTTTTAGACATACATACATGTACAACAAACATGTGTTCAAATTTCATGCAGAACAAAAACAGCACAATAAAATATGCAATGCTCGTAACTTCCCCGTAAAGGCCCAAATTCAATTGGCACACAGGTTATCAAGCTCGCTTTACACAAGCGTATTGATACCACCCAGATTAGAAATCAATGAAGATCAATAAGGCCCTTCACACGCTGGCCACCGAGAAGAATTTTCAAGCGGCAGTGATTTACTAGCCAAGTGCACTGCTAACCTGCGAGGTTCCAGTGTAGTGGCTTATAGAAACTAAAAGGTCATTTGGGGAAAATACTCGTTTGAAGATATGACTCATCACGAGCAGAAATATTTCCGTGTGAGAAAAAAATCCGCTCGTGTGAAGCAAGCTGACTGAACCACGGTCCTACCAACTACCAACTCTGAGAGCTCAGGCTAGGAAATGTGGGGGCTATGGCCAAGTGATTCAGAGAATCAGAGCTCTGGCTGTGAATGTTTGGACCATATTCGACCCCAGTTTTCAACAGAAAGTCTGGGTGTAGCCTACATGGGTACCAGAGATAGAGGGTCAACAAAATGTTGATTAAAAGCAGCCGCCTTAGTGTTGTCAATGCTTTCTTGCAGGAATCCTTGTATTTGCAGTTTCTTCAGTTTCTCTAGTGTGAGCCTTTGGTAGCCTACAAGAAATGCGATTTTCTAATTATCATTATTACTAGTTAAGGCATAACACTCGTTGTAAAACCAGGATGCCATAAGCCCAAATGCTCCAGTTGGGAAAATAGCCCAGTAGGAAATAAGGAAACATAGAATAATGTGCCTGGGTGTACTCTCAAGCAAGAAAACTCTAACCCAAGACAATGGAACACCATGGTACAGAGGCCGTGGCACTACCTAAAACTAGGAAAGAATGGTTTGATTTTGGAGTGTTCTCCTAGAAGAACTGCTTACCATAGCTAGTCTTTTCTACCCTTTTATTATTATTATTATTATTATTATTAATCCCTAAGCTACAGCCCTAGTTGGAAAAGCAGAATACTATAAGCCCAAGGGCTCCAACAGGGAAAATAGCCCAGTGAGGAAAGGAAACAAGGAAAAGTAAATATCTTAAGAATAATAAAATAAATATCTCCTATGTAAACTATAGAAACTTTAACAAAACATGAGGAAGAGAAATTAGATAGAATAGTGTGCCCGAGTGTACCCTCAAGCAAGTGGAAAGTAGCCACTGAACAATTACAGTGCAGTAGTTAACCCCTTAAGTTAAGAATCGTTTAGTTAGCTTAGTGTTGTTAGGTGTATGTGGAAAGAGGAGAATGTGTACAGAATAAGTCCGACTATTCTGTGTATGTGTAGGCAAAGTAAAATTGAGTCGTAACTAGAGAAGGATCTAATATAATATATGGCCAGTCAAAGGAACCAATAACTCTCTCGCGGTAGTATCTCAACGGGTGGGTGGTGGCTTGACCAACCTATTACATTCCCTTAATTCATTGATGGTACCAATAATTGTACCCTACCTTTTTTGGACTGTCGCATACATAGATGTAACAATAGTCTCAAGTTTAGTGTATACAGAAAGCCAACGAATATCTCGGCATATGTCCATTACTACTCAAACCAAGGCAACAAAGTTAAGAAATCTGTATTTACTTCTATGTTTTTAAGAGCATTTCGAGTCTGCAGCCCTGAATATATTGATGACGAAATAAATGAGATTAGAGCAATAGGTAAAAAACTAAAGTATCCTGAAATTGTGTTAGATGATGGCCTAAGAACAGCAAAAAAGACTTTTTTCGGTAATGATAACAGAAAAAACTACAACACACAAAATTTACTTGTACTACCTTATTATAATTCTTTTAAAGAAATTCCCCAACTGTTGAAAAACTTCCATGTAAATGTAGCATTTAAGAGTAAAAATACAATAAAAACAGCCTTAATAAAGAATTCTCCTGACATTACCAAGGGATGTGTATATCGTATTCCATGCAATGCTTGTGAAAAATACTATATTGGTCAAACTGGTAAAGCCCTAGAAAAGAGAATTGAACAACATAAGAAAAGTGTCAGATATGCTCAAGATAATAATGCACTCTTTGCTCAGGTTAGAGATAAAAATCACAATATTAATTGGTCAGGTGCAAAGAAATTGGTTCATTCAAATAACTTAGTGGAAAGAAACATCATAGAGTCCAGTTTCATAAAAGAAACCTTTGAAAACAACTTGAATATTAGTCATGGAATGTATAAACTCGACGCCTTTATATGTAAAGAGATTTGTAAGCTATATAAAAAAACATTAACCACTTAATGTAGAATTGAATGTATTGTGAATAATTAACATCGCTGTGAAATTAATATTTAGACCTAACCTACCATTCATTAAAGGGTACAATTATTTTATATAGTATGCATAAGTAGCCTACATTGGCACTATATAGTGTTATGCTAGATATAAGTATTTATATATACTGTACATGATTATATGTTTAAGATATTAATGTTGTATGTATAAAAATGTATATATGCATATATATGTATGTATGTGTATGTATGTGTATATATATGTATATACATATATGTATATATATGTATATATGTATATATGTGTATAAGTATATTTATGTATATATGTGTGTGTATGTGTATGTATGTGTATATGTATATGTATGTGTATGTATGTATATGTATGTGTATATGTATGTATATATATATGTATGTATGTATGTGTATGTTTTGCTTATGTATTCATATAGATAAGGCTACCGTGTCTTCATATAAATAAACTGTACTAAGAGTCAAAAAACAAGAATTTACCCGCCACCTGAAATGACCCTTTTTGGCAGGTGTCTAATGAGCTTGGGGTCTCCGCCCACCTGACCCAAGCCTAGGTAGCTGGTAAGGGAGTGTCATTGTTCTCTAAATCTCTATATGTATGTTCGTACGTTTGCTTTCCCCATAAAATGTAAAGAAACCTCTCTCTATAAATCAGTCCTCTGAAGAAGTATCACGAAACTAGTCAGGACTTAAGCGTATATTTCGTATTTTCATTTTCTATGTGGTTCTTCTGCATCTGAGCATCACGTTTTCCTGTGATTTTTACGCATATATATATATATATATATATATATATATATATATATATATATATATATATATATATATACATATATATGTATATATATATACATACATATGTATACATACATATACATATATATGTATATATATATACATACATATGTATACATACATATATATATATATATATATATATATATATATATATATATATATATATATACACTATCGCCAATAAAATATTTTTCCTAGCATGGGAGGATCCAGTGAAAAATAAAAAATCAGTCGCTGCCATGTTTACCCGTGACCTAGTGAATTGAGACTGAACCTGGCTGAACTCATGCACAGAAAACATGCATACGATCATCAGAAGGGTCATAAATCTACACAAAAGGTTCCGCAGGGGGAGGGGATCCACCCTTTGGTACGGCACGTACCAAAGGGTGGATCCCCTCCCTCAAAAGTTAAATCTTGCTTCATCTGCCGTTTTCCGTGGATATTAAGACTACTCTGTTCCATGGCTTACTTCACTTTTTCTTACTAATCCTATCTCGTCTCCATCTATTCTCCCCGCACTTTGAATTAACATTTTGAATGAGAGGAGGACAAGAGATAAATACGACATTGTAGGTATGTGCTTACATACAAAATTCACAGGGAACTCACCTTAATTTTCTCCAGTAAAGTTGAACAGGCTCGTGATCTTCTCATTCCCAGCTTGCACTATGAGACAACACTGGTGACAACACCTGTGCTACTACACACGATTTACACAAATACCGGTCGAGATACCACAGCAAGAACAATCACTAACCAAGCACACCACAGGACGAACATAAACAAACACTGGACAGGCAACACAAAAACTTTGACTCAACCCCTCTCTCCCGGCCCCCCCCCCCTCTTTGCTACCCTTTAAATAATCAGCTCTAGCTCTCGATTTTCACAATGGACCCCACTCTAGAAAAAAATCGCTAACGGATTCTTGACTCTTGTGTCCAAACAAGACAATTCCATGATCAGTCACGGTTTCACCGCTCTCAATACCACCGTTGCCAACCTCATAACCTCTGCAGTGTTCCCATTGCTTTTCTTCACTGTACACTTAAGATATACTTATCCTGTACTCAACCACTAATAACTTCTACACCATAGTAAATATACAACATACTTAGGCCTATTGGATTATTCTCCATAATCTTAACTATATACCATTTCCACCACAAGGTATTAGAAATATATGAATATCTAACTTTAAAACACTGGTACCAAAAATACCATGATTGAGGTGGGTATATTTAAGCTATAGTAAAATATATCTGAATTCGAATTACATACATAGACAAAAGGAAAGATAAACTTGCTCATCATATGAACTGTAGTCTGTAGAATCTATTGTGGAATGTGGATTGCGTGTGATTAGTTCTTTAAGTAAAACCAGGATGTCCCAGAAATGGAATAGGCGTATAGTCATGAAATAGTAGGTTTTATCTATTCTTATTGATCTTAGGCAAACGCAGAAGTCAAACAGGAAAGTGGGATTATATTTCAGTCTATGAAAATTCTGCGGAATTTTAAAATTCAAAGCTTTACGATAACTGCTCCAAGGAAGATGATGAAACGGAAAAATGAGAAAGTTCTGTATCTTTAAAGGGCAACTCCATACAGCGAAACAACTGGAGTCTCATTCAAGTATTTTCCATAGATGTTGGAGTGTTCGTATAACATGAGATTTATTCACTCTTAACTACACACTGTTCACATATCTTAAAAAGGTATAATCCTTGAAAATGAAAATACATTAAATTTAACTAAAATAACCGTTCATGTAGATACCGAACAAAACGTCTAGATCAACCGATTTGTTTCTGTTATTTTACGGTGTTACAGGTGACACCCCATCCGTATTTCAAAGAAAGCACTGATGACCAAACTGAAGTTTATAGTAATGGCAGAAGAGATTAGATAGGGGAACTTATCACTAATGAGGCAGTAATAGTTATGAAAAAAGGGTTGAATATGCTAGAATAAAAAGAAAATTATAGAAACAGGAATGATAAGGATGGGCTTTGTGTGTTGTGTAGGTAGGCAGAGGATACTACAGAGCATATGTTTTAGAAATAATAACATATAAATAGGGAATTTAGAGACATTATCTAACGATGTTGCCTGGTATATTTGAAAGGCCCTTGAAGTTAAAAGTAAAAATATGTAAGCTGTACTGTCTGTGTATAGGGTGACTGATAATAAAATTTCTGCAGATTGCTTTGCACCTACTACGCTTCTTATAACATTGTGCCAACAATTAGTGTTGTGGAGAGAGCAATGAGGAACCTGGAGCCTGGAACCAGAGCATGTTTTTTCCCCCCTTTCTTCAACTTATAGCCTATCCATTTCTATATGTTTCCTCTCAACTATTTTTATACGCATCGTCCTATAGTTAAATTACTCAATGGAGTAGACTTCCTTTAACCGAAAAGGAGTCAGTTGGAAACGTCACATTAAGCCATTCCTGAGTATAACCTCTCCCTATTACAGCAACTGTAATTTTAAGTGTCTTATAACAATTTGTAGATCCTGGTTATAAAATTCTTATGATTGATCTAGGTTTCAGTGCTGCTTTTAACCTATAGATCATAAAGTCCTTGGTTTCAGACTTGGGAGATATGGTAGTTAAAGGACCAATTCATAGTGCTATTAAAGGATTTTTAACTAACGTATAGCACAATGAGTGTTTATCGATTGGCCCTGAGCCACTAAAGGAATATAATCTGGTGTAGTTTTCCTAGTCCCATACTTTTGTTGGTCTTACGAACGCATGATGTGTTATTTGGCCTTGAAAACGAGTTTGTTACTCATGTAGATTATTTTCATATCTTTACATTGATGTAATCACATGAGTGTAATATCTCTTAACAGGTGGGAGTGGGTGTTGCTGCCATTTAATAAGCTTTTTGTAACTGCTTAGCAAACTTCATATTAGTGGTCATCATTTGCATGTAGATCTTCCAGGATTATACCACCCACTGTGCAGTATAGGCTATTCAGTACTGAATTTGCCGTTAAATTATTTTATTCCTTGTCTTATTTTATTTCGTTATCTATTTTATTTTTATATTTATTCATCTTTTTTTATGTCCTCAATTTATTTTTCTACACTATAGCTGCTTTTTTTTTTTATTAGAGCCCTTGGCTTGTACAAATAGGCCTACACCTTTCATAGTCAGGGCTGCTGTTTGATATGTATTACTATTTTAGTGTCTCATTTAAAGAGACAAATTAACACTGCGATACGCAGTGAGACACCGAACCTTTATTATTATTAGTAGTAGTAGTAGTAATAGTAGTAGTAGTAGTATTACTAGCTAAGCTACAACTTTAGTTGGAAAAGCAGGATGCTAAAAGCCCAGGGGCTCCAATGGGGAAAATAGCCCAGTGAGGAAAGGAAACAAGGAAAAATAAAATATTTTAAGAACAGTAACATTGAAATAAATATTTTCTCTATAAACTATAAAAAAAAATTTAATAAAACAAGAGGAAGAGAAATAAGATAGAATAGTGTGCCCGAGTGTACCCTCAAGCAAGAGAAATCTAACCCAAGACAGTGGAAGACCATGGTACAGAGGCTAGGGCACTACCCAAGACTTAGAGAACAATGGCTTGGTTTTGGAGTGTCCTTCTCCTAGAAGAGCTGCTTACCACAGCTAAAGAGGCTCTTCTGACATTACTAAGAGGAAAGTGGTCACTGAACAATTAAAGTGCAGTAGGTAACCCCTTGGGCGAAGAAGAATTGTTTGGTAATCAGGTGTATACTGTAAGGACAAAGGAGAATGTTTAAAGACTAGGCAAGCCTATTCGGTGTATGTGCAGGAAAAGGGAAAATTAACCGTAACCAGAGAGAAGGATCCAAAGTAGTACTGTCTGGCGGCTCTGGCCAGTCAAAGGATCCAATATCTCTAGCGGTAGTATCTCAACGGGTGGCTGAGTTTTCAGTAATTTTGCAAATTATATAATGAATTATTTTAGCACCTATGTGTTCTTAATTTTTATGGAGAAAATTATTTTCTCAAGATATTTTTCAGTTAGCTAAAATTGTTAATTCAATTGGAAAAATAAGCACGAATTTCTAAACAACTTATTGCATATCACAGTACGTAGGCCTATTTTATTATGAGCCTAAAATCAGCACTACTTACTGTAGTCCTTTTCATTCTGAGTTTGATATCAAATGTATGGCATACATGGTCTCAATATGACATGAATAACTTCTCAGTAATTATAGATATAAGAAAAACAATAATTATCAATGAAATTTCTCGCGTTCGTTGGTCACCTTTCCTTTTATTCCGGCTTTCAGACATCCTTGTTTAGAATGAAATATTCCGGCAAGCAGCCTTAATTTCGTGTTGTAAGGGATGACAGTAAATGTTAGTTGTCATATTCATTCATTTCTTTTATTTTGCATATTCTTTCTGAAAATTAGATATCTGAACACCAGCATTATAATAAATTCTTGACCAAGATTACAAGAAACTCTGAAATCTAACAAAGTATATCCTTACATTAAATTTTATTCCATTAGACTCACCATTCTATCTAAATCCCCTAAGAACTCTCCTGGCTACGCCCTAGTTAAGAGTTTTAAATAATACATTTATTAAAGAATTGATGGTAATGGCCCAGTTGACTATCTTCTTGATACAGCATTCATTCCATTTGAAGGAATCCTGAAATAAAAAAAAAATTGTTTTCTCAAACCTGCTCCAGATTCCAGGTTCCTCGTTGCTCTCTTCACAACACTGTGATTGTGGGTACACTACTGGAAGAAGCGTAGTAGTTGCAAAGCGCTGCAATCTGCAGAAATTTCATTATCATTAGTTACCTCCTACATACCTCCTTGCATACTTTTACTTCTACTGTTTGATCTCATCAACTTCTATTTTCGGGAAACAAATCGAAGCCTTTTGAAATGCACTCCTCGTTGAACAAGGTCCATTATTACATTGTCATTATAATCATTAGCTTATTGTTATCATCAAATTCAACACGACCCTGGGATTTATCCTTGTTAATTTCATAGGTAAGCGATAATCATCTTTAAGAATAGAATTAACAAGTGCAATATTTTTCATTCCCTTGCTTTAGGGTACACTCGGAGACAGTATTCTATCCTATTTCTCTGCCTCTTGTTTTGTTAAAGTCTTTATAGTTTATATAGTAAATATTTATTCTAATGTTTCTGTTCTCAAAATGTTTTATTTTTCCTTGTTTCCTTCCCTCACTGGGCTATTTTCCCTGTTGGAACCCATGGGCTTATATAGCATCCTGGCTTTCCAATAAGGGTTGATTATAGCTTAGGAAGTAGTAGTAGTAATAATAATAATAACAATAATAATAATAATCTTCTCCCTCTCATAACAAACCGCATTTTTAAGCTACGTTAAATGAAACAAAGTTTTAAAGAAATTTCGTTCAGGAATAATAATAATAATAATAATAATAATAATAATAATAATAATAATAATAATAATAATAATAATAATAATATCAGAACCCTTGCTTGCTAGCAATACAGTTACTCTGGAAGAGCCTCAAGATTTTATGACATTTTTCCTCGCGTATTCACCTAGAGGAAGTTCGCGAAATTCCTCTGCAATTTTTTACGGTCTAGATACGGGCGTTCAAGGTCTTGAAATATTCAGACCTTGCAGATGTTAATCTCAATCTCGTATATTTTGATAAATGGTCGAGGGATTCATCAATGTACGAATTAGAGAGAGATTTAATAATGGGTGAAATTAGAAGTTCTTAGGTGACTTATTCGAAGATAATTACAATAGCTATGATGCCATGATCTAAATATTTAGACCCAAAGTATATACATTTAGACCTTGGTCTTACTTGTCAGACAGTAACTTACTGTAGCACTCGGTCTATTTGGATTGGACTAGGTCTAAAGCCAGTTGCCAGCTACTGGGGTTGAGAAAGAAAGAAGAAAGAGAAAGCGAGACAAAGAATGTGTTCATACAAAAATGTAGCGGTTTCTAGTCCACTGCTGGATAAAATCCTCAGACACGTTCTTATTCATATCTGGAGTTTTGGTCAGTTTTCATCCCTACGCTGACCACTGAGGATTGGTGATGGCGAGAGACTATTGTCTGATCGCTCACAGCTAGTATAGGTGGCCCTGACTGATACAGCTTTGCTGATCATGGCGATGAAAAAAAAAAAAAAAAAAAAAAAAAAAAAAAAAAAAAAAAAAAAAACTTTTGCCACGTTAAGCTATTCCCACTTAGAAAAGGATATATATATATATATATATATATATATATATATATATATATATATATATATATATATATATATATAGGGCGTAGGGGCGTGTTTTTTGGGTGATGGGGGCTAAAGTTTGGAAAGGCACTAATGGGGGGTGGGAGGGAGGTCTGGGGTACCTCCTCCAGAAAACTTTATTTTACTAGGAAACCCCCTTTAGATGCAAAATCCTGGCATCCGACAGCAGATTGTAGCAACCACAAAATCATATAACATAGATGATTTTAATGTGACCAATTGCAATGTGTACATAATATCTATCGTGAAATACCGGTAGGCCTACTTGATGAATTTTCTGAAAAAAAAAGTTAATTTAGTTAAAGAAATAACAGTCTTAACCAAGCTAACGTGAAGTGATCATAGATTTGTTAAAAGTAAAATTTGTCTAGATCTAA
>NC_090732.1:131174326-131181826 GCF_036898095.1 Palaemon carinicauda | reverse complement strand
AATTAGATTTTTTTTAGAATTTGCAATCCACAACCTTGTGATAAATACCGAGCCCTGGAATTTTGGAATAGAAAATGTAGTATTGTATAATGCTAAACTTCTAGATCCATTTCCTTTTGTTCATGGCATGAACATTGAGTATTCAAATGATGGACAAGTATTGAGAAGGATATATACTGATTATTCATGCATCACTAGAGATGATAACAAAATGAAAAATCCAAATCTAAGGCTTGAATAGTAATTTGCCAATATTTAAATGATTTACATAAATTACAACGGTATGGAAACTTGCGCGTTAAAAGTATACGAGCCAAAGAGAATAAATATGTACAAAAACAGACTCAATACAATAATAAACTAGGATAGAAAATAATCAAACAAATAACTTGAAATACAGGCTAGAAGCCGGGACAATTTTACAAAGCATGGGTACTTTCACTCTACCTCCTCCCTATGGCAACCGTAATTGCCAGTTGACGAGACGTGTGGTTATTTCCCTTGGGCTGCTCCTATGCATTTGCATATTGAAGCCCAAAGATAGACAGGGAGAACCTAAAGATGCATTCATTTGAATTCCGAACACCTTCTGGAGGTCGGATAAGCCTCAGATAACAGTAGGCCTACAGTTTTCAACTAGGTTTGGCTTTCAGTGTCTCAGCAGTAAGAATATCAAAAACATGTGAAAAAGCATGATTTTTTATTTCAAGGGCTATATGGATGAACTGCCCAGTGTTAAAGATCACCATAGCATCCTTGGGCCAAGTGTGTGTGTGTGTGTGTGTGTGTGTGTGGTCATGATCAGTAAAGCTGTACTAGTCAGGGACGCCCATAGTATATTGGTTTGATGTGAGCTATCAGACCAAAATCTCCCACCATCACCAATCCACAGTAGCCAGCGTGGTGATGAAAATGGCCATATCCCTACACATGAATAAGTACATCTATGAGGCTTTCGTCCTGCAGTGGACTAATAACGGCTGCATTTATTGTTGTTGCCTTTGCGGTGTCATCGTGTTTCCGGTTTGAGTCCTCGTATTTACGTATTTGATGAAGGTAACGATGATTTTTCACTTTCACCTGTTCTATCAATATATCACTGTTCCGACAATCCTATGTCTTTATCAAGTGAATGCTGATTTACGTTATTTTACAACACCTTTTTATATAAAGGATCAACTGAAATGATTCTGAACGTTACAGAAAATGAAAAAGTGAAAGGAAAACTGAAAGTATTTCATGATTATAGAAATCCTTTGAAGATTATGAAGTTGACTGAGTATGCATGTACACACAAACATAAAGCACGTGCACGCACGCACGCACACACATACAAGGTATCGGCTATTTGGCGAAGGGAACAAAGGAAAGACTCGGAAGTATTTAAATTCGATGATAAATTACCTTCTTTCTAAAATCAGAATCATTATAGATATGAAATTGCGTTTAACTTTCCACCCGACAGTATATGAGTTATTCTTCTGTGCGCCCCTCTACCATAGAAAGTGAAAGAGTTAACATTTACCAACAGACTAATATTTCAATTTTGTCAACTTGATTGATTAGTTCTAAATATTTAATTTCATATCATATTTTCAGGAGAGTACATTGGTTCCAAAGATTGAGCCAGATATCCTACTTCTACTAAAAATAGAAGAAGGGAGTAATCACGTCTTCGCCCGCATTTGTTCTACACATTCGCCAAAGCCTTGATTGCGGTGACGATGATGGACGTCCTTGTTGTCAATTGTGTAATATTTTCGTTCGTCATCTTTTCGCATGACGATACAGCAACACTCGGCGAATGATGATGGCCTTACCTCAGTGCATATTGTTTTTTCGTTTGTGATGGACCGTCTTTTTTTTTCTCTCTTCAAGCTGGAGTCAAAGTTGACCTGCATTGCAATCATTTATTTTCATATGATTTTCATCAACTCGACGCAACACTCATCAAGATATTACTAAAGTAAGAATGGTTGGTTACTTAAGAGCATTAAATTTGTATATAAAAATTGGTTTTCTACAACTATTTCGATGAGGTTTTAATTTTCTTGCATAGGCATATTCTACTAGCCCCCCCCCCTCTCTCTCTCTCTCTCTCTCTCTCTCTCTCTCTCTCTCTCTCTCTCTCTCTCTCTCTCTCTCTATATATATATATATATATATATATATATATATATATATATATATATATTAGTACGACCATGGTAAATCTACATTGCTTAGTATTTCCTTTAGAAAATCTGTGATGAATATTTTAGTTTTGTCATTTCTGTCCTGAGCAGAGCTCATTCGTCAAAAGCAATAGCCTACATCAGTTTCGTATCCCTATATTTCCTTTCTTCTTTTCAAACTAAGCACTCAAAAAATACAATTAACAATACAAGCACACACCTTTCTGATATCAAGGGCATTCCTGATGGCAACGAATTATTTCTCGGGAGTAGGCCTACACGAAATGTGACTCCATCCAGCCCTTGGTGGTCATGGACTTGAGATAGTAAACACGGACTCCGTAAAGCTGTGTGGCCAAACTAGCGTATCGTAACTATTATCGTTATGGTAGAAAAAATGTTGGATTCCTAGTCAAAATATCGCACATTTTCCACCATTGCTAAATAACAACACTACTGTCAATAAACACAAGAGCGTTATTGTGTAGGGGAAGATTTGCGGAGGACAGAAATGGACGGAGACGACTCATTCTCAACGGCTACCATATGTAAAAGAGGGTTAAATCTGAGAACACGTAAGGACAGTTTTCTAAAGTATAGCCTTCGTTTTTTTTCCAAGGTCAGTCTGCATTCCCAATCCAATTTCAGTCGTATCGCCTCTTTTTTTATCAACTGGAAGAAATAAGTAACCCATGCTGAAATATACAAGGTTTCTGTGATGTTGAATACTAATGCAATATCCAACAAAAACATGTTGGCAGTCATGTTATGACCTTTGGGTAAAATGGATAAAACGTGAGATATTTATCAGCCTTTTCGAATGCTTATTAAAGGAGATATGTTATCAAGCATTAATAAAAAAACGCTGAATACTAAATAGATATACCTATATTATAATCTAATCTAATTCCTTTATCTTCTTTATCGCCCAAAATTATCCCTCCGTAATTTCCTAAATAATTGCTGTCAGAAATTAAGGATTTAATAAATTACAGGGCTGTTGAAAAATTAAGAATTTGTGAATAACTTTGGGATGCATTAAAAATTGTTCTATTTCTACTTATAAATTAGTTTATATGACATTGTTGAAAACTAATTTGATTACTTCCCCTCGTTTCGTTCATCTTGCCATGCTAATATTCAGTGCTTCTCTGTTTCAGATAACCATAAAACTTATTTTATAGCTCACATTCTACGTTTAGTCTGTGTTACTCGATTCACCACAGAGACGAATTTCACAAATCGATGCCTATATAATCGTACTTAAAGCTGACTACGTTTTCACTCATTTAAATGTATTTGTTTATTGAGAAAGTAAAAATGTATGACAAGCCATCAACTTAAAACGTGCTCATCAAGGTATACTTTCTCTGCGGAACAGGCAACGAGAATGGAAAGTCCGTATGATTAGCCCCACGAGAAGTGTCAAATGGATCTATTTTGAATCTGTTTAGTTTTTTGTTTATTGCCAATCACATAATTATCATACAAAAGAGTACGATACATGTAACAGGTATCGTACATCGAACTGAAACTTATTTTTATTATATATTCATGAAGGGCAACACCTTGCAGACGAGGAAGTCCACCAGTAACCAGGCCAATCCGGTTATCTGATTCATATGAGGCTATTTGAGTCACCGTAGGAATTAACTGGGGGGGGGGGTTAATATGTAATAATTAAGGGGAAATAGCGTCCTTCTGTATAAATTGTTAGTCAGATGTAATCATGTCTATCTATAACTTTTTGAATTATGTGGTTGTGATTTTATTCGTAGATCGCTTGGTGGCCCTAGGCCACTAGACGGAAGTCTATGAAGGTGTTTTTTTTTTGTTTTTTTTTTTTTTTCTGTAAGCAGTCGGTTATACGTTTAATGTCATTTTGTTGTTGATTCGGTCGATTTACTTCCCTTACTTCTGTTATTAGTATTATTATTCAATCACGATTCGCAAGTAGACCTATCAAATTAACGCCTTTTACTTCTATTCGGAAGAGCCAAAGGGTCGCGAACATGGTCCAAAAATGTCACTGGAAGTGAGAAAGAAAATAAATGAAATAAAGATTGTTCCAATGATATTTGCTAATGTAGAGACCGGAAATGAAATGAGAGAAAAATATATGAAATATCTGGAAAGTTTCAATACAGAATGATAAGAAATTTATGTAGTCCTATAAACCACTATCAAGTACACCTACTCTATACTTGGGCATCATGATAGAAACAGGAATATGACCAGTGTCTTGAACAATAAACTATTATAAAATAATGTTGTTCCATAACATTTTATACTGCGATGAATATATATATATATATATATATATATATATATATATATATATATATATATATATATATATATATATATATATATAAGAGGAAATGAAGATCAATTGGAGAACACCTTAGGAAAGTGCTGGAGCAGCAGGATTGAAGAAAATTGTTGTCGATATAGAATGAAAATGGGAGAAATAAGAAATTGTGGGAAAAGGATTCTGAAAAGAAATATGGATAATGTTGGGGAAACAATTGAAGAAAAGAAGAAAGGGATAAATAAAATGGAGATTCATAGAAGGGAACGGCCCACAGCCTTATATGAGAAAGATGGATGTGAATAAGACAATCCTAGTAATGAAAGCAAGGTTGAACATATATAAAAGAATAGTAATGAAAGCAAGGTTAAACATGTATAAAAGAATAGTATATTTCATGGGAAATATATAGATGATGCTTGTGACCTGTACAATGAAGAATAAGTTAACACATGATTGAAATTTTCCATGCTCAATATCAGGGAAGTTAAGAAAACACGACATAAGAGTGGACATGTTGCAAAATCCTAGACAGCGAGCCAGTGGAAAACTGAAGTTGGCCATAAATCGGAAAGAAGAGTTTAGGAATGCCAAAACTGATGGCGCAACTCATTTCAAAGTAGAATGGAATGAAATTAAAACTTAGATTTTCCTAGGTAGTAAGTTGGCCAGGGCACAAGCCACCCGTTGAGATACTACCGCTAGAGAGCTATGGGGTCCTCTGACTGGCCAGACAATACTACGTTGAATCCTTATCTCTTGTAACGGTTTAATTTCCCTTTGCCTACACACACACACACACACACACACACACACACACACACACACACACACCGAATAGTCTGGCCTATTCTTTACATATTCACCCCTGTCGTCATGCACCTGGCAACACAGATTACCAAACGATTCATCTTCACCCAAGGGGTTACTACACTGTAATTGTTCAGTGGCTACTTTCCTCTTGGTAATGGTAGAAGAGACTCTCTAGCTATGGTGAACAGATCTTCTAGAAGGACACTCCAAAATTAAACCATTGCCTCTGTACCATGGTCTTCCCCTGTCTTGGGTGTTCTATTGCTCGAGGGTAGGCTACACTCGGTTGCGCTATTCTATCTAATTTCTCTTCCTCTGGTTTTGTTAAATTTTTTTAGATCATATACTTTAGGGGATATTTATTTTAATATTACTGTTCTTAAAATATTTTCTTTTTCTTCGTTTCCTTTACTCACTGGGCTATATTCCTTGTTGGAGTCCTTGAGCTTAGATCATCCTGCTTTTTTAACTAGGGTTGTAACTTAATAATAATAATAATAATAATTATAATAATAATAATGGTTACAGAAAAATATTGAATTGCTTTACTGAGTATAAGCCTTGACGCTTTGCAACTATTTGATAAATTATAGGGTTCCTGTAAACTTATTTTGCGGAGTGAGCAACTGGGAACCATAATTATTCTCACTCTACATTGTTTTGTTCTGTCGCCTCACACATTTTTTTAATTGCTTCTACTTGTTGAAAAACACAGGGTAATCCCTTTTTCAGCGAAGCGGGACTTCCTATTTACATAGTTTTTTACTCTTTTTTTTCATATTAAATGGGAGCAGAATCTTCTACATTTCTGTTTTCATCGTTATAAAGAACAAAGGACTTACCTTTCGAATTCTGAAGTTGGAATAACTGAAAATTTTGAGTCATAATAGGCCTATAAACACAAGCATTATTGCTAAGTGCATTCCACAAATTATGAGACGGAAAGTAATGAGGCCTTCTTCGACCTATAACAAGATAACTGCTTGAAACCAGGGAGTTATTAACTACTTCCTTTATTACTCATAATCATAACACTTAGATTTCCTCGAGCAGCTCACCGCAGGCGGTATAGCACATCCAAGGTGAACGAATTTCGCAATCCTTACCGGTCTTATACCTTTCTTTCATTGTCTCACAGAATGCATCTCAAAAGTTTTACATATTCCCGTACATTAATGTCAGTCGAATCTTCTAACTGAATGCTTATATCCTCGTCTAGAATTGGGTTGATCTTATGGAATTTGGATAACGGGGTCCGGTGCAAAGGCTTTGGAGCCCATACATCGACCCAGCGCAACTGCAGTTAAATCGAAAGTTGTTAGGGAAGCAGGTGTAAAGGTAAACCTAAGGCTAATAAGTGGTTGCCAGCCGAGACAGAAAGGATGTTGCAAAGAACCTTCGGTAATATCTAGACTGTAATTATTATTATTATTATTATTATTATTATTATTGTTATTATTATTATTTTAAGCTAAGCTATAACTCTAATTGGAAAAGCAAGATGCTATATTGCCAAGGGCTCCAACTGGGAAAAAATTGCACAGTGAGGAAAGCAAACAAGGCAATAAACGACAAGAGAAGTAATGAACAATCAAAATGAAATACTTTAAGAACAGTAACAACATTAAATTAGATCCTTCACATATGAACTATAAAAACTAAACTTAAAAAAAAAGAGGAAGAGAAATAAGATAGAACACCATGCAATCAATCAACGACTCTTCAATTGTTTTACATAATCGATTTATTTTTTTTATTTTATTCATAAAGTTGGTTCTGTTAGAACCCATGGAAGTGTCCCTCCCTGGCGCTCGCCGGACTGGAGTTTCAGTCCCGCTGAAACTCGGTAGTTTCTTTAGAGTTTACAACCTCACACTACTTGTAAGGATGGAGTGATTTGGGGGAGCCTATAGGTCTACTTGCTGAGTCATCAACAGCCATTTCCTGGCCCTCCCTGGTCTGTTTCTATTCCTACAGATGTTCCACCGCTGGGGTTAGTTTTTAACAGTCTCCTTCCGGTTTATGTCACTCAATTTATATAAAGTGAAATTAATCTCTAATAATCCCTTTATAACAAAGAGCAAGCGTCTGAGTGTATATATATATATATATATATATATATATATATATATATATATATATATATATATATATATATATATATATATATATATATATATATATATATATATATATATATAT
>NC_090732.1:131161826-131169326 GCF_036898095.1 Palaemon carinicauda | reverse complement strand
GTCTACATATACGTTATATCATCCTTAGGAGTTATTAAAACATCGAATTCTTAACTGCTTTGACAAACACTAAAATTTAAATTTTGAACTGAAGTAGCTTCAACAAGGTTTCATTTTTGTGTACCAATAATTTTATAAATTTATTAATAACTTTATAATTTATTCGATGATTTCTGTCATCTCTTTGAAAACAGCGCTGATGTCATCAATAGAATCTCAAGTCCTTTATGACCTTGGTTTTTTTTTTTTTTTTTTTTTTTTTTTTTTTTTTTTTTTTTTGACAACATCTTCGAACTGTCATGCTATTCTGTGCACATAACTATTAAGGGAAAAAAAGATGGGGAACGTTTTTACCTGCTTGCAGAATGAAGGAAAAAAAAAAACATATCCATCATTACGAAAGTGCTCTTTTTCTTTATGATTTTTTTTATTCAAATTTAGCTTTACGATAACCTCAGGATCGTAACCAAGATTTTAATAAAAGTCTCTTTGGGATTACTAATCTAATTTCCAACAAATTCCTTGCCAAATGCATGATAAGCCCTTACGAAAAGAAAAGAAAAGAAAAGAAAAAAAAAACTATTTGAAATAATCCCAAATTCTGTAGCTCTTGTGGGGTTTGAAAATGCCAACTTATGTCAATATAAGAAGGCACATTTTTCTTCTATCAACCTATCATTAAGAAAAAGCGTTTCAGATAGGGTTACATGTGCGTCTAAGATGGATACTAATATTATAGTACTGAGTGCTCTGTTTCGACTCTGAATTTGATGGAAGTAGGTCTAAAAAGATATATATATATATATATATATATATATATATATATATATATATATATATATATCTATGTATATATATAGATTTATATATATATATATATATATATATATATATATATATATATATATATATATATCGATATATATATATATATATATATATATATATATATATATATATCGATATATATATATATATATATATATATATATATATATATATATATATCAGCAACAAGTCAAATCCCCATACATAAATGTGATTCAAGTATGTTGCATTCTAAATAACAAGGCCCTTCCTTTCTACCCAGCACTTTCAATCCCTCCATTTCTTCTCTCCTACCACTTCAAAGGTATTTAAATTTTACAGCAATCCATTGTCCTCGAAAATCGAACATTATTCGCACCAATTTCATCTCCTGAATATAAACCTGTGGTCGCGGAATCCCTCAAGCTAAGATGCGTGCACGGTGCAAATTATGGGGGTATGAGATTGAACACTAACAAACCTCAAAGTCTGATATCAAGTAGTTCAAGGACAGTAAGCTCCTCAACGTCCACATTTTTTATTGACAATGTTTCTCTAACTATTTACAACACTGGAAATTCTAGTTGTGATTTTTCATTGTAAATCTACTTTTCATAAATGTATCTGATCTATATCTTCTTAAATTACATACAAGGTCTATTTTGAAAAAGTCTAATAAGATTTTTTTCTTGTGATCAATTTATTCATTGTAGCACGTTTTGAATATTTTTCTCACGTCTGGCCTCCAACTACTGAACCTAATCTAAATTTGTTGAACAAAACCTTGCCATCTTTTAAATTTCTTATCCCTAACTTTGATATTAATCCCTTGCAACCTCACTCGGTTAGTTCTTTGTGCATGTAGCATAAGATTGTTCATAATAGGTAGTAGGATGGCCTGGGCACCAACCGCCCGTTGAGATACTACCGCTAAAGAGTTATGGGGTCCTTTGACTGGCCAGACAGTACTACATAGGACCCTTCTCTCTGGTTACGGTTCTTTCCCTTTACCTACACACACACCGAATAGTCTGGCCTATTCTTCACAGATTCTCCTCTGTTCTCATACACCTGACAACACTGAGTTTGCCAAACAATTCTTCTTCATCCAGCGGGTTAACCACTGTACTGTAATTGTTCAGTGGCAACTTTCCCCTTGGTAAGGGTAGAAGGGACTTTAGCTATGGTAAGCAGCTCTTCTAGGAGAAGGACACTCCAAAATCAAACCATTGTTTTCTAGTCTTGGGTAGTGCCATAGCCTCTGTACCATGGTCTTCCACTGTCTTGGGTTAGAGTTCTCCTGCTTGAGGGTACACTCGGGCACACTTCTATCTAGTTTCTCTTCCTCTTGTTTTGTTAAAGTTTTTATAGTTTTTATAGGAAATATTTATTTTAATGTTGCTACTATACTTAAATACTTTTATTTTCTTTTATTTCCTATTCTCACTGGGTTATTTTCCCTGTTGGGGCCCCTGGGCTTATAGCATCCTGCTTTTCCAAGTAGGGTTGTAGCTTAGCATTTAATAATAATAATAATAATAATAATAATAATAATAATAATAATAATAATAATAATAATAATAATAATAATAATACCGACTATCCTTTGCAATCACATCTTCCAAGACTGTACCATTCTGTTCGTAGTAATAGGTATAGCCTACATTCATTCTAACAGTCTTGCCTTAGCCGTCATAAGGCTCAATGCTTCACCGCGTTATAGAAGTCTTGTTCAAGCTATGACCAGACCGTCTTCCTAATTTTGGTGCCAGTACAGTGGCTAGTACAGTGGTAACGTGTTTGCCTTGCATTCGCATGGCAAGAGATTGATCCCCGCCCAGGGCCGTGAGTTTAAGCTGTTTACTGAGGAGGCTACTGCTGTGGTAGGGCACCACAGTGGGGGGTTGGGCTTGCCCGGCTGACGTTCTGGTGACCATCTATTCTGATGGAACTGAAACCAGACACCTTTAGACACCTTTTAATCAGTGGAACATCAAAAGTTCATACTCGTTGTTTTGTTGAACAGGTTGACATAAGTACATGACTTATCTGTTTAATATTGTTACTGGCCTCAATATATTTAATATCTTTGTTTTTCACTTATAGTTTATTCGTTGTTTTATTATTTCTCTTTTCGCACTGGGCTGCTTTCCCTCTTGGAGTCCTTAGTCTTGTAGTAGGCCTACTCTGCTTTCCCAATTAATGTTGAAGCTTGACACTTGATGGTCAACAACTGCACAGTTATTATTATTATTATTATTATTATTATTATTATTATTACTTGCTAAGCGATAACCCTAGTTGGAAAAACAGGATGTCATAAGCCCAGGAGCTCCAACAGGGAAAATAGCCCAGGGAGGAAAGAAAACAAGGAGAAATAAAATATTCTAAGAACATCAATAACACCAAAATAAATATTTCCTATATAAACTTTAAAAAACTTTAACTAAACAAGAGGAAGAGAAACAAGATAGAATATTGTGCCCTCAAGCAAGAGAACTCTAACCTAAGACAGTGGAAGACCATGGTACAGAGGCTATGGTACTGCCAAGACGAGAACAATGGTTTGGTTTTGGACTGTCCTTCTAGAAGAGGTGCTTACTATAGCTAAAGAGTCTCTTCTACCTTTACCAAGAGGAAAATAACCACTGAATAATTAGAGTGCAGTAGTTAACCCCTTGAATGAAGAAGAATAGTTTGGTCATATCAGTGTTGTCAGATGTACGAGGACAGAGGAGAATCTGTAAAGAATAGGCCAGACTATTCGGTCCATGTGTAGGTTAGGGAAAAATTAACCGTAACCAGAGAGAAGGGTCCAATGTAGTACTGTCTGGACCCCCAACTTTCTAGCGGTAGTATCTCAACGGGTGGCTGGTGCCCTGACCAACCTACTACCTACACAAAAAGGATTTTTCACAAGTATAGAATGTGTTTACCAACAATATGGATATTAATGGAAGTTTTCGTCTTAGTATGGTGTCAATAATTCTGCAATGTTTATAGAAGATTATTAGTACAGTATACAAACAGGCATAGAAGAGTTTGCATGAACAGAATGTCATGGTTCATGCCGTTTGATTCTTAGAACACGTTTTCTCTAACGTCTACGAAACCACGTAAAGTTAAGGGGAACTATAAAATGTGTTTCATATAGACTCCAATAATAACTTGCTCATTGACCAGTGTTAATAAAAGAATATAAACTAAGGTAAACCATTCTCTTTCGAGTATGTAACACTCGGTGTTCACCCACCCTGATATGAATAAATATGCTGTTGGCCTTTAAAGTGGCAATAATTATTTTCCATTGGACATGGCGTAGCCTATCATATGTCAAAAAGCTCCTGGCAATCAAAAGAAGAAAGAAGAAAGTCGATAGGGGAGAACTAAGCAAACATTTAATTACAAACTTTATATTATGTTAATTGAATTTTACCATCATTCGTAAAAATATGATTAAAAATGAGGTAATCATGGAGGAAACGACATGGATTTCGTTGTACATTTTACATTACTAAAGGAACGTTGTGTCTCACGAGTGTCAGGATTACAGCCCAATAAGGTGTTATTTTCATTACTAAATTTATCTTTCTCTGAAAACAAATAAAAGATTATGTTGAGAAAAGACTGCATCAACTCGGTTACATCCTTAATAACTTTAAGTTAATAAGACTAAATCTACTTCGCATTTATAAGCATAAGAATAAAATATTAATCAATTATTGGTAAAAAAAAAAATCATGATATCTTTGTTTACACGATAATTGTTTCTACGTGCTTTTTCTTGTCTTAATTTCTTTCGTCAAAGTAGTTTTTTAACTACTTTTTATCACAATATTTGATTTAATATTTTTTTCAAGTTATGCCACATGAACTTATTAATTTGGCTATCTTACACATCTGCCAAATATTAATTATCTTATTTAAACAGAATTCTGAAACTATCCAATTTTGATTTTTGTGTAACAGTGGAAAAACTTTGAGTAGATTCTAATGAAATTTTGTCCTCTTGCAGATGCTACAAGGAAGACCAATGAAGATGCAACGTGTCGAAGCAGTCTTCTGTGCATGTATTACACTTTATATTCTTCATACACTTACTGGCAGAGTATCCTTACCTCTGTCTCAATCTAGGGGAAACAACGAAAATCCAGACAGTAAGGGATACACTAACGCAGAGTCTGGGAATGATAGAATCGAAATGCTTGCAAGAGAACTGACAGAGGTTTGGAAGGGAAGTGTCCTTCAGAAAGAGGTGGACATTAGCACCAAACAAAGAGAGAAGATCATATCCGACGTTAAGGTCCTTGAGAAAACACCGACGTCGTTACCTAATAGTCCTACCCAGCAAAATCTACCGATTAATTTGAAAAAACCTTTTCATGAGAGCTACGACCACGTAAAACCTTCAGGAATGTCCAATAATCTAACTCGTACCCACGAAACAAATATGTGCAGCATCACGTTTGATTTAGGCCTATGCCCCTGCAAGAGGAAGGTGACACTCCCCTTTCCTTCTGCATGCCCAAAAGATGTGACTTCAGCAGAAGACATCCTCAAGAGCATGAAAGAAGTCTTTGGATATTCAACTTGCGGGGACTGGGCTACCATTAGAGGGCCCAAACAAAAGGTAAATGTTTCTTTGACTTTAATTTGTGGCATCGGCGAGCTAGAAATTATAGGCAGTTACGTCAGCACAAACAAGTATCGTCGATGCATAATTGTTGCCATACATGTTTATAGAGGTAGCATCGCACATGCAAACAAATGTATTTTCTAATTTGCACCAGTTTATGATAGGCAAATAGATACATAAAAAGTTACCTGATGCCGAGATGAGCAGCTAGTTGCTGAAAGCATTTGTTTAGCAACTAGCTGTTCATTTCGGCATCAGGAATGTGTCTATTTGCCTATAATATACTGGTGCAAATTAGTAAGCATAATGTTCCAACAATTACTTCAAACGAATTTCTTATGGGGAGGAGCCATTTCCATTTACTCTCGCCATTAATGCACTTACTAAGTTATTCATTTCTCCATTTTAGCATTTATTCGAATAAAATCAATGTACGTTTATGGGTATGCCCCTTCAAAATACTATCTTCCCACATGACCAGAATGAAGGAAGCTGGTAGATAGCCTCAACTTTTTGAGCGCAATTGTACATGTCCTACAGTACAACACATCCGTGGATATCTACCCCTCTCAGTGCAATGGGACATATTTACGTCCAATCATTATTAAGTTTGCTTATCTTTCTTCTATAATCTCCGCATATGAAAACTTTACGATGTGTGTAAAATCATATATCAATGGAAAGGAAATTTATTTAGCTATACGATAGAAAAGATGTAAATTCTTAGCTCTAATGGTGATTTTGCCAAGATGAGTTAAGTAAGAAATCTCATAAAGGACCTGGCCCTTGATTGAAGAATTTTTTTTATGAGAGGGTAAGATTGAAACGATTAACAATACCAAAACATTTATACCAGTTTTATAAATAGATTTTCTGGAACGTGAACATCGATTAACAAATAGGTTGATAAATAGACACATTTGTTATCGAACCAATCTTTTTAAAAGAAGGAACGCTATGGCAAATACGAGAAATAAGAATAAAGTAAAATTTCACAGATTAAGGTTTCTGGTATTAGAGTATATTTTTATCAAAGAAATTACAGAACGATGCAATAAAGTTCTGGCAGTTTATTGAAGTCCTCGTTTCTATTTTTTTAGGGAAATAATATGCTTCTCCACTTACCCTCAAAGCTATCATAAATGATCCACTTGCGTCCTATATCATTATATCAATTTACATCTTTAAAACTCTACTTATCTTTTTCAAACATTCATTTCTGTTAATTTTCTCCCCAGGTAGTAAGCTACTCCGTTCACGGAGATTACCCGAACGATTATTACCAAGGGTTAGAATCTCTAGTGCCTAAGGTTGCAGACGTCTATCCCGGATGGACAGTGAGAGTTTACCATCGCCTGGACGAATCGAACGCAACCGTCCGGAGATGGATGTGTTCCCTCGCTTGTAAACATTCTCACCTCGATCTTTGCAATGTTGATCGAATACCAGGTTTGTTATTAAGCACTTCAAGCATTATTTTGCGATGTATATCTTAAGTCCAAATTTAATCCAAGTTTATATTTTTCAGTGATTTGAATTGCAAATTTAGACATGTTTTAAGTTATGAATGATAACTTCTGAAAGATAGCTTACACTAAAATAGCTAAATCTCATGCAGTTTCTTGATCATTTGTATTCTTGGATGTTAATTTATTTGGGTTATTTCCATTGGCTTGAGTTTTCTTGCCTGGAACGATTGGTCCGTAATTTTCTTAATTTGCTACTTTTTTAACTTACATCTTTATCTTTAGCCTACAATTATTCAAATATCACATAATTTTTCGGTTGCATGTTAGTAGCAAATAGCTTGATAATCCATAGCCAGCATAAGTCAACAATTACACAGCAATTTTAACTGCATAGACTCGCATTAACACACACACACTCTCTCTCTCTCTCTCTCTCTCTCTCTCTCTCTCTCTCTCTCTCTCTCTCTCTCTCTCTCTCGCTCTCTCTCGCTCTCTCTCTCTCTCTCTCTCTCTCTCTCTCTCTCTCTCTCTCTCTCTCTCTCTCTCTCTCTCTCGCTCTCTCGCTCTCTCTCTCTCTCTCTCTCTCTC
>NC_090732.1:131046826-131156826 GCF_036898095.1 Palaemon carinicauda | reverse complement strand
CTCACAGTCACAATTTCTATAGTAGACTTTAAAATAGCTCCAAATGTCTTAAGCCTGTTATTTATCTTATACAGTGTGTCTTATTTCCATATCTGGAAAGGAAATGAATGACTGATCATTGCATAACAAATCACTGCCATTTTACTAAGGCATGTGTAGTTACGTAGAAACGTCTAGTTTTCCAGTGCAAACCTTTTTTTCAAGTTAATACGTTATTTCACGTTTATAAATGAGCATTTAAGGACCTATTTCCACAGTTAGAAATGTAGGTAGTTCGATTCGTACGGATGTAGGTCGTCATATAGCGAGTTTCTTTAGTACCAAGAATGGTTTAGGCTACTTTGTGGAATATGATAGAGAATGAAAGTTTTGCTTTACTCATAGTGTATAACAGGGTTCTAAACACGGCAAATTTACCTCCATGATAAAATTTTAGCTTTTTATGGATTGAAAAAGTGTTCAAGTCTATAATCAAAATAGTTTAGCATTCTCATGGAAATAAGTTTTCATCAACGCTCTTCTCAGTCGAACATAATTGATAAAAGTCCCTTTTGGAGAGATGGGGAATATGAGCTTGCAGGCAATGACAGAGTTGGTTGGAAAGACCTTTAGAAGATGTTGAAAGGCATATTGGATGTATAGGCCTACTTCTGGACATGGACCAACCAAGTGGGATACAAAGTATATCCCTGCAGGTTTAGGTTGAATGGCGTGCTTCGGTTGACCTTCTGTTCTATGATTTTTATTGCTAATGCTAAAAAGAATAAGGTTGTTTTATGACTTGCATCATCTTTTCACATTTTCATAAGATTGTGTTGCTAGTTGATGTCACGTGAAAGTGGGTGATCCCCCCGTGACTTCTTTAACTTTATACTTATTTATTTTATATAATATTGAATTGTTATAAATGTATTAAGCAAACCATATCTTATAAGGACAGTTTTAAATATTATTTGCATTAGTTCCTTATATATTAAAAAAAAACTATGTGCTTTTCTCATTGGTCATGATTATCAATGATACAAAATCCTTACACATTCTTTCCGCATATAAGTTTCATCAGAAGTTGACACAGAACCTCAATAGTTCTAGAAACTTTTCATTATTATTATTATTATTATTGCCAAAGAGGAACGTGTATATATATATATATATATGTATATATATTTATATATATATATATATATATATATATATATATATATATATATATATGTATACTGTATGTATATATATATATATATATATATATATAGAGAGAGAGAGAGAGAGAGAGAGAGAGAGAGAGAGAGAGAGAGAGAGAGAGAGAGAGAGAGAGAGAGAGAGAGAGAGAGAGAGAGAGAGTTACATTCCAAGTGTTCATGAACCCATTTTTTCTAGTTTTAGCATAAAAAAATATTGAAAATTGCATTTTTTTTTTCAAACGAGAAGTAAAAACTCAATACCAAACTTATAAAAATGTTTTGTAATCATCAGTACCCACCTCGTAAGTAAGCATAGTTGTCTACAATTCCCATGGCCTTGAGAGTACAATTTGAGTATTCATCATTATTGCTGGGAGCTATCAACCTTAATAAGGAGAGGGTAATAAGAATTGCCAAGGACTTGGTGACCCATTCCTGGAGAGAGAGTTGAATTTGAATTCCCTTTTATTCTTTATTTAGAGCAAACAATATCGGCGTCATTGACCTTCGATGTCAGGATGCCAGAAAACTCGAAATCAGTCGATCAGTCTACTCAGTGTGGACGAGAAGAGGATGACAGTGGAGAGATTCCTTAAGGCTTAAATACATGTTCAAAAAAATCTTCAAAAATTTGCATCAAAATTTTGATATCAAAATTTTGATGCAAAATTTGAGTGTGTGTAGGGCGTTTTGATGTCAAAACGTCCTACACACGCTCAAATTTTGCATCAAAATGCTGATATCAAAATTTTTATGCAAAATTTTGACGATTTATTTGAACGTGTATGGGCCCCTTTATGCCGATGGACACACGGTTAAGGAGTCAGGAAGAGAAGGATCTGAAACAAGCCTACATAGGTTGCAGACAGAAATGTCCTTCATAAGGAAATTTAGATCAACTCCTTCCATTTTGTAAATGGCACCCTCGAATACAGCCATGATTCCCAAAGGCAGCTTCAAATTTCTGCCTATTTTTTCTCGAAACCTTGTATTGTGTACTGCAGGCTACTGCTCATTCATCACTAACTTTTCGATGGACAATGACTTGCTAAATTCCCTACAAGCACAGTAATATTATTATTCATATTTGCCCCTTTAAAACAGATTTTGTATAACAACTTGAAGATGTTCTGATCAGTGACCTCAACAGAAAGGATGCCCTTGAAATCTTGTTTTTAATCAAGTGTACAAGACAAGTTGAAGCTTAAATTTCTCAATAAATATTCACCATTTTATCACGGTTGGCTTTAAACTGTAATTTTTATTGAAATTATGAACGATTTAAATCATTTTTTTGGCTATTACAAAAATATAGAAAATATATAAATTAATCAATCGAGCTACAATAACCTCATAAAGAAGACTAAAACATAAAATTATCTATATTGAAAAATATAGGAAAATCTGTATATTAGATGTGGATAAAAAGAAGGAAAACCCCTTGACTAAAATGCCTAGTGAAAACACTAGAGGCGTCATTGTAAGAGATGTCCCAACCCTGAAATGTCGGCGAATAGCCTCATAAAATTCAGCTATTTAGAAAAACACAAAGGATAGAAAGACTGTGACAGTGTGACTGTGCCAAGCCTAAAATTTTTAAACATGCTCCGCCCACAAGCATCGTAATTGGTTTGCCGCCACGCAAATGGATTTCTTGGGCCACAAAAGAGGTCTACGTATATTGGAAATTATGTACCCTATATGATGAAGAGTAACGTGTCTGTATATATATATATATATATATATATATATATATATATATATATATATATATATATATATATATATATATATATATATATATATATATACATATATATATATTTCCTGCCACACTCAGTCGCATTGTCATAGAAATTGTAGATCTCAATCTTAGATTCTTAGGTAAGGTAGTGTGTGGCAATACACAAAGTTTATCAGAAACGTGGGGAGAAAGAAGTTACTCTTTTAAAGAGAACAGTTGTTATTCATTAAAGGCGTTCTGTAACAATCTAACATTTTACAATTTTCATCACACCTTTTCAAGTGAGAGTGAGACAGAACGTCTTTCACACTAAAATATTTTGTTTTGGTTTAGTGGACCGCGGGTGTCAGTCACCCGCATTGTCACAGTCCAGTCTTTTCCGTCTAGTTGAATGAAGCCGCTGTTTAGTACATTCCCTGTTTTTAGCGGTATCTCCCCCACCCCACCCCCCATTCCGGTCACTCTTCTTGTTGGACCCCACGGATCTAAAATAAGGTCGTGTTTGCGTTTCCTATGGCGCCGAATATTCACGTTTACCTTACTGGAGATAGGCTGTTGCCCCCTGACCTCAATACTTGTGTTCCCAATCTACGTGATAACTGTCCGATGTATAATAGGATATGAATTAGAAAAAGACTTTGATGTAACGAGTGGGATAAAGCATGGATGCACGGGGTCAACTATTCTATTTAAATTTATTACCTTCAAAGTAATAAATGAATTAGAAAGAAAAGGAAGTGTTTGAAAACGAAATGATAAAGATGTGGGCACTATTATCTGCAGACGACGGCCTAATTGTAGCAAAAAAGTATAGAAGATGCGAAAATAAACAACGATAGTGATAGAAGTTTTTAAGGAATGTGGGTTAAAAATAAACAAAATTAAGTCATATACTTATGTATATATATATACATATATATATATATATATATATATATATATATATATATATATATATATATATATATATATATATATATATATATATATATATATATATATGAACTTGTATGAAACACGTACGATATAGTATTTATGTTGAACAGGCCGAGATGAGTCTGTCTTCATAGTGTATAAATAACATATTTATTTATTTCCTTTCCTCACTGGGCTATTTTTCCCTGTTGGGCATATAACATCTTGATTTTCCAACTAGGTTTGTAGCTTGGATAATAATAATAATAATAATAATAATAATAATTTTACTAGTGAAACCACACCCGAAAAGAAAGAAGACAATGAAGAGTCTGCGACTGTTTGAAATAGAAAATGAGAAAAACATTTAAATATAGAAATGTTATATACAAATTGTGGAAAGACTCAAAACACATATTAAACAAAATCTTAAATGGAATCCTAATCAAAGAAAACCCGAAGAGGGTCGAGGTTACAGAGGCCATAACATAACAGCATACTAGTCCGGACTACGGGCCAACCAAGGGAAAGGCCCGTGCCAACAACAAGTGTTGGCTTTAATACCCCAACAACAACAACAACAACTCCGGACTGACCGAACAGTGCTGTCTGTCTGTGTAGGAGGTGATAAGGCTTTGCACCTGCTACGCTTCTATTACCAATGTGCTCACAATCAGTGTTGTGGAGAGAGCAACGAGGAGTTGGGAACAGCACTACATCGTATGAGTAGGAGCTTGTATAAAACACGTACGATATAGTTTTTATGTTGAACAGACCAAGATGAGGCTGTCTTCCTAGTTTATAAATGACATCTATTTTAACGTTGTTAGAATAGAGTATAAAATGTGATGCTATTTCATAACATCAGACGACAAACGGCTAGTTAAGAAGGTAGTGGAAGATCAAATATGGAGAATGTTTGGAAAAAAGTTTCATAGAAATATGCAATAAATATGTTATTAAAATGGAAGCAGTAAAATAGTATAAAAAGCAAAAAAATAGAAAAGAAAACTGATAATCAAACTGAGGTTTGTGAATAGTAATGGCAGAAGAAACTACAAAGAAGTTTACACCCACGAGACCGTAATAGGTATGAAAACAATGTTAAATGTGCTAGAATTAAAAGAAAATTATAGAAACAGGAATGATAATGATAGGGTTTGTGTGTTGTGTAGACGGGCAGAGGATACTACTGAGCATATTTTTAACTATTGAGTTAAGGAATTATAGAAATAATAACAGAAATAGGGAATTTAGTAACCCCAACTCAAGAGGTTGCCTGGTATATTGTAAAGGTCCTAAAAGTTATAAGTAAACGTACGCAAGCTGGGCTGTGTTGGAGGTAAATAATGATAATGAATTGGTATTACGGGCAGAGGATACTACTGAGCATATTTTTAACTAATGAGTTAAGGAAATTTAGAAATAATAACATAGAAATAGGGAACTTAGTAACCCCAACTAAAGAGGTTGCCTGGTATATTGAAAAGGTCTTAAAAGTTAGAAGTAAACGTACGCAAGCTGGGCTGTGTTCGAGGTAAATAATGATAATGAATGTTCTGCAGATTGCAGAAGTTTGCAACTGCTACGCTTCTTCCACACTTCAGTCACTTTCAGTGTTGTGGAGAGAGCAACGAGGAAACTAGAAGTTGCCACCTTGTCCTTGCCCAGGCTATCCAAGTACAGTAAACTTTTTGATAAACAGGAGAGCGAAGTGTTCAAACAATAAGTTTTCCAAATCCGATTAAACACGACGATGTCGTAACTTCAGAAGTACTCCAATGGTATAGGTAAATAACTACATTACAGTAACTAAGAGGTCTAAATACTATCAACAAATTACAGTAACTAAGAGGTCTAAATACTATCAACAAAAGAGCTTTGCCTTCAGTAACAGGAACCTTCGTAGTAGGTTGGGTCGGACCCGGTTGGTAATGAAAATATGGTTAAATATTTACTATAGCACAATGTTTGAAGGTAATAAGTGTTCCTGGTGTATTTACTGAGACTTTGAACTGTTCTGATGCAGATAATTTGGTGTAACTCATATTCAAATTCTAGACATTTAACATTACATAGGACAAAATTCCCATTTGTTCCTACACAATATACAAACCTCTCGTTCTTTACATAGAAGAAAGCACAAGCTGACATATGATTTTTTAAATTTTTAAGGTGTGAACAACTTATCAGTGGTAGCAGGAAGAAGCATTCGGGGAGTTTGTTTGATAGCGGCCACCTGTATTTATTATGATGTCTAACTTAGAATACGGCAGTATAAGGGCGGTTTCAGGGGCCCGTTAACCCCCCCCCACCGTTAGGTAAGTAGGTAAGGGCATGGCTTGTAGGTTAGGTAAGGGGGGGGGGTAGTTTAGGTTAGTTGATCTTCATTTTTAATGAATGGTGAGGAACTGGCCTCTGATATACAAGGGCTCCCGAGTCCCCATGATCACTGGCTCTGGTAAAATTAAACTTTTCCCTTTACTTTGGGTTTTTGTTCTCGGTGTTACGCAATAACATCTATGGGGTATTGTCTTTGAGTTGGAGACAATTGATATCATGTCTCCGTTAAATCTTTAGGTTGACTGAAGGTGAACCCTCACCTTTACCTCCATGGAGTTAGACGGAGCCTTTGTAGTTTATGGGGACAGGCCTTGGACCAGCTGAAAATCGAGTAAAATAAGTCAGAAATCGGCTCTTTCACGGGAATGATCACGGAATGAAATAATATTAAATTCACTAGTTTTGTAAATGCTTGTCCCAACAATCTACATACTAGGACCACTCTGGTCATGGATGTCGGAAACGTGCGAGAAAAATGGACAACTAACCCAGAATTCCCCTCCTAACCCAGCCTACAAGCCATGTCCTTACCTTCCTCGGGACCTAACCGGGGTGCTAACCCCCCCCCCCCCCTGCGACCCCCCAACCACTGTCACTAACATACAAACCCAACCTAACCGAACCTAGTAGTTCCCAGGTCACACAACTCCCCAGGGGGCAAGCCCCCGGACCCCCTTCGTAAGTCTCTCTCCTACACAAAAAAAGGGTATGGGCAGCACTCAAAATTATATCTTAACCACATTGTCATAATAAAAAAGTTACTCTTCTGGGGTGGAGGATTAGGAGGAGCACTTGAATTTTCGTGACTAGTGGAAGGTCGGGCGTCGCTTGCGGAAGAACGGCTGCTGGATGGCCGAACGTTAGTAGCGGATTGTGGTGAGAGGAGATTCAGGAATCGGCAAGAAGAGAGGACTGGCTTTGAGTAGGTAAACGCGCTTGATGAGCTGTAAAAATGCCCTGAACGGACATACGGTCTTCTCTATATATCGCTTCCTGATACAGTACTCCGCGAAATAGCTGTTGTACAACGATTTCTGGGTACCGAATCTTGGTAGCAAGCTCCTTTTGAGAACCCGCCATTGCGATTCTATAGTGTTCGTATGTATGGTCGGGTCATTAGGATCAACAAAGTTAACACTGTGGTTAAATGTAAGATGTTTAAAATCATGGTCTTTGACCCTGGCGTATCCTTTCCAGCCATCGGAAATGATAGTGGTCCAGGGAAGAACGTGCTCTTGGAGCGCCGAGATCAACGTTTGCGCATTACGTTCCTTAACCACTTTGAAAAAGGTCTCGCGTGTTTCCCGGGCAATGCCCCCAAAGACCCAGGTTCCTTCGACTTTATGCCCGATGTTATACTTCCTCTTGCCAAACTTGCTCTCGTCCACTTCCACAATGTGCCCTGGTCCGCCAATTTCTTATTGTCCAGAATCAACACTTGTTCACACACTTCTCGGCAAAAGTTGTACCAGTCAACAAGAGTGTGAGAAGCAAGCTGTTCGCTCTTCACGTCAACACAGTCTTGAGGCCAACGATGAACCCAACAACATGTGAGGAGAATGACTTCTCGTTCTTCGAGGTGTGAGCGCTCAAAGAATGATCCATGCTGCATTGTGAACTTTTGGCGACGCTGGCGGTTCCTACACCTCCAAAAAAACCTGTATTGGCCATTGTGCACATTGCGGCCATCACGCATAAGGGCAACATCACCAATTTTACACTTCTCACATGGACCCCTAAAATCACCTAAGAGGCCTTCTCGAAATAAATAATGAATGAATTTCGGGGGTAACTCGAGTAAAGTCACGTAGGTGTAAATACCTTATTGTCTTCAACGAATCAATTTGATCAATATGAGTGATAAACTCAACAACATCGCTCAAAGAGTAACTATACGCAACACGTCTATCCATTACTGCGGTTAGAGTTGGAAAGGGTCGACTCCAGGTCAATCTCGGGTCGTGGGGGGGGATTAAAAATTTGAAATCACGTGGCCAACGAAAGGATTAGTTGGGTTGGTTTGTTTGACACTGGCCTTATCTACCGAAATATCTTAACTAGATATTGGCTAACCTAACTTTTGGTTGTATATATAACAAATTAGTATTCGGCATAATTTCAGGACGTGTCCCAACGAAATAACAATCCTAACAAGAGGTTAAAAAACGGATTGTCCCGTAACCGAAATACAAACCACGCTATTTACATTGGGGTATTACTTTCAGCGTAGGTGAAATGACAAGCCATTAGATTTTAACAAGGGTTTCCTACCCCGCGCTAGTTAGCAGGGGTAGGGGGAGGGGTAGCTTGCTACCCCTCCCTCCCTCACACACCGGTGAAATGTCTCTCTTCACTTTTGGCTCGGACGATGGACAGACGTGCCTGTCTTCGTCCCAGCTTGGCAGCCATTATTTGTTTTGTCTTTACTTAATCACTTACTTTTCTTTTACTCAATATATATGTAAACATTTTTCCATGTTAATGTATATACTGTATTTGAGTATAGAAATCAGTAAGTTTGCTTTTCAGAGTTCGTGCTTGTGTGTGTAGTGTACGATATCTCCATGGAGCCCTCGGCAGTTAGGCGACCACGGTGTAATTTCATGGGTCGCGATCGAGTTTGACTACGGTCTTTCTTTCTCTCTCTTTTGAGGTCGTTCACCCTTTACTATGTTTTACCTTTACTACGTCTGAGTAGCTTCCTTCCCGGGTGGGTGGGGTTGCTACGCCGTACGTTATCTCAATTAGTTTATGAATCTAATTGTATTTGTTGGTTGTTCAGTTTTTGTAGAACGATTCCTTTCGAGGTTTTCGTTCTTTAATTAGTGTTCATTCATTTTTAAATTACATAATTACATAGTTACATAATTATAATTGTTATAATTCTGTGTTTGGTACAGCTCTCCTTCCGTGAGTGTAAGTGGTTGTGAAGGCACGTGCCTATTGTGTAATTCTTGTGTTTTTTTCCCTCGGGATTCCTCTTTGGAATCTTCCCGGGGGAATGAATGTTAACTAATGTTTTTTGTTTTTATTTTTCACAGTTAACGATCTAGTTCGTTTCTATAATGTGACAATGGAGTGAGCTGTCTTGTTGAGGCCTGGGGAATCTGCTGTTGCTGCCTCCCCTATAGATCTTCGTCAGGGGCGTGTCTCCTTCTCCTGGAAGTACTCCCGTGACGACTGATGGCTCTCCAGTTCATTTTAGAACACTCAGGAGGCTCGCCTCCTTGGGTGGGTAACTTTCCTTCCGAGGGAAGTTTTCCTGTCCAGGCTTGAGTTTTTTTCCCTTTGCGGGGATCTCCTCTTGCCTTTTTTTAGTGCGACTATGCTCTTGGTGCTGAGCGGTCGCACCTGCAGTTAAGCTCAATGGGCTGGGGAACTGCAGGAGCCCCTCTTCGGAGGATTGCTCTTTTTAGGTCACCGGCTGACCCGTCTCTTCTACGAAGTGTTTCCCACTCGTTCACGAGGGAGGACACTCATAGAGACTCCTCTTCGGAGGACTCTTCTGCTGTTGGCCGCCTTCGCCGTAAGGCTCACCGTCCGCTACGTCGTAGGGCCTCCCGTCTCCCTATAAAGGTGCTAAGAGGCGCCTTTTTGAATCTTCTCCTCGTCGTATGCAGCCTGCAGCTCCTTCCTGCTTAGATCTCTCCGGGGATCGATCTCCAGCGCCTTCCAGACCTTCCGCCCCTGGTGTAGATGGGCAGCAGTCTGACCTCGTCATCCGACGGGCAATGGTCCCTTAGGGGCAAAGGGTTGCCTCCCACGGTGTGGGTGCTTCCCTTGCGCGTCAGGGTTCCCCTGCGCGCCCTTCTGCAGTGTTAGCGCACAGGCGCTCTCCTGATTGCTAGCGCTCTCCTGTTTGCCAGCGCTCTCCTGGTCGTCAGCGCTCTCCTGGGGACTCCGAACATCCTGCTGTTCCTGTTGTGCGCCCTGCGCGCCATCGGTCTCCTGAGCGCTCTAGATCTCCTGCCCGTCAGAGCGCACCTGCGCTCCCAGTTCCTGATACGCGCCCACGTTCGCCCTCGAGACCTGGAACTTCGGTTCAGGTCTTGGACAAGGACTCTTCTCTCCTCGCCCTCGCGATCCGGCTCGTCAGCCTGTTCCAGCGCAGCAACGCTCGCGGTTGCCTACGCGTGCTTCTAAAGCTAGTGTACGCACAGGATTCCATGCGTCGCCCTTCTGCTCGCCAGCGATCTCCAGCTCGCCAGCAACCACAGACTCGTCAACGTTCGCACCGGATTCCACGCGTCGCCCTTCTGCTCGCCAGCGACCTCAGACGCGTCAACGTTCGCCTGTCGTCAACGATCCCCAGCACGTCAGCGATCTCCTGACCGCCCGCGTGATCTTTCGCCTGCGCGCAAGCACCACCATGCGCCAACGCGCCATCGCTTGCCTACGCGCCGGCGTTCACCAACACACCATCGATCGCCTGCTCGCTATCGATCTTCCACGCGTTACAGGTTCCCTTGACACCATCAGTAGCGATCTAGCGATCGCCTGCTGTGGACCACGATCTCCGGTAGCTGAATCTTGCCGTAGATCTTCCTCCTGCTCGCCGACGCTCACCTTTACTTCTGTCCTTCTGTGCGCCAGCTTTCTTCAAATCGCCAGCGCACATATGCCCGCCCTTTCCTGCCACGCACCAATGGGCGTCAACGGTTTTTTCCTGAACGTCCAGGATCGCCTGATTGACAGCTCGCATCAGCGCTCGCCGTCAACCGTCCCTAGTTTCTTATGCGTTAGCGATCTACGCGCCCGCGCGATTCTTCGCCTGCGCGCTAGCGTTTTGTTAACGCACCACTGCTCACCAACGCGCCGTCGCTTGCCAACGTGCCGTCGCTTGCCAACGCTTGCCAACGCGCCATCGCTTGCCAACGCGCCATCGCTTGTCTTCGCGCCTTCACTCGCCTACGGGCCATTGCTCGCCAAGACGTGCCATTGCTCGTCAACGCGCCATCGCCCACCTACGCCCCATCGGTCTCCCGACCGCCTGCGCTCGCCCGCGCGCCCACGTGCCTATGCGACCACACGCCCACAGGCCCGCGCAACCGCATGGCCACATGGCCGCGCACATGCGCTCCAATGTTCGCCCGTGCGGCCGCATGCCCACGTGGCCATGCGCCTACGCGCCCGCGCACATGCGCACCAATGTTCGCCCGCGCGCGATCCAACAGTGTTCCATCGCGCGAGCGCCAGCTCGATTCCTGCAGTAAGCCATCGCTTGCCTACGTGTCGCCAAGTTTCGAACTTGCGGGCAACCTCGATGTTGGAGCATCTAGACGCAGTGTCCGAGGGCTTCCTCTCGGGTGTCTCATCCGTGAATGTCGACAAGCTCATCCTTGGGAAGAGCTTGTTTTGAGCCCAAGGACAGAGAAATGGACAGTTGTTGTGCGGAGGAAGTCGAATTCCGTTTTCACTCCTCCAAGACTTTTACTTCCAGACCCTGCAGGCCTCTGACGCCTCTTCATTCAGCCTCGTCAGCCTAAGTTATCGGAACCGGCTACGGCAGCTAAGACAAGGTGTACAATAGCAGTCCCTTCCTGTCAGGGACAGTTAGCACGGGAGGCTCTCCCGGGGGGGCATAATCCTAGAGGGAGCGGCAGAGTTCACAAACTCTAGGATTGGCAATCCCCCTTGCAGGTCTCACGCTGGGGGGATGCCTAAGGTTACTCGTCCGGATAACAGCCTCACGATGCCGATTCCTGCACGATCTCCGTGATCAGCCAAGGATATCGTGCCTCGCTCTTACCATCTCTCCTTCACTGTCAGCGAATCTAGTGTCACTGAGCCTCTATGCCATGGGGTCGGCAAGAGGTTTGCCCGTTGGGCAGAAGGATCCATGCCTTAGGAGAAGGTCCTCCATAGGGTCGTCGACGGCTTCCCCCCCGGCTTCTTCAGTCGATCCTTTCTTCTGGGAAAGCATCTGGGACAGGAGTTCCGTCGTCTACCTCTCAGCTCTGATCAAGTTTGTCGAACAAACTTCGTCCAGCATGGATCAGACTGGTAACGAGGCTGCAGGACTCCTTAGGCCCTGGATCGGAAGGACGGGTACTTCCTGGTTCCATTCCATCCATCTTCCAGGAAGCTCTTGGAATTCAGCCTAGACTACAGGTGTTCCTGCTTAAGATGCGGTGTGGCGATCCCGCCGCGGCATCGCAGGTTTTTCCCCAGAGAACTCTCCCTGCTTTCCTCATGGCCGCTCAGGAGCAGGCGTCCGCCCCCTTCGCTTTTTGGAGGTCTGGTCAACTCTGGTAGGTCCGGGTTCGACCTTCTTCAACACCGGGACAAGCTTCCGGGTCTTTACCAAGAGTGAGGGATCATGGTAATTTGCTAGGAGCCTTCTCTACTTCTGCCTCAACATCTGGAGTATCTAGCCATGATATTGAGTCAACGGCCATACCACGTTGAAAACACCACTTCTCGTCTGATCAGCGAAGTTAAGCAACGTTGGGTCTGGTCAGTACTTGGATGGGTGACCGCCTGGGAACACCAGATGCTGTTGACTCCTTCTCCGAGCCTTCCCTTCAGTTGACTGTGGCAAGGCTGAGGAGAGTCGCAGTACCTGTTCTCAGTCAAGAAGAGCTTTCAGCCTTATCTTGGAACGTTTCCTGGGTCTCTTTTCCTCATTGACCCGTCTAGTTCCGAACGGTCGCCTCAGGATAAGTTCCCTGTGAGGCGGCCCAAGTTCCGGTGGTATCCAAGCAACGATTAACCGGACTTTCTGGTCCCTATGGGACCAGCGGAACGTTTAGACCGGCAATGGGTTGACCTATGGAACCTCTTGCATGGGAGTGGATATTCTCGTCCTTTCCCCACATTTGATGATGTTCTCGGACTCGTCAAAGAGAAGGGGGGGGGGGGGCATGTTCCGGTTCAGGCCTATGGTCAGGACCTGAAGGGTACCTCCCCATCATTCAGGCAGGCTTAGGGGCCGTAGTCTGGCCCCTCTACAGATCCTGCCGAGTCGCTCCGTGCGCGACGACTTCATGGTACTGGCGTATTCCAACCAGCAGGGAGGCGCATTTTCATACTTTCGCATCTTGCAGTAGAGATACTGAGATGATCCGAGGTCCTCTCAATACCACTATCGGCTCGCTCATTCCGGGCAGAGGAATGTTCTCTCCGACCTGGGGGTCTTTGGCCTATAGTAACCAGCAAGTCCTGGCCTGGGGGACCTGATCACGACAGCCTGGAACTTCAAGCTTCCGCTGTTCTTCCCCCCAGTCTCAGACCCCAAGACTCTTTGGCAAGATGCTTTCCGGTGACGGTAGGACAACATCGACGCCTGCATCTTCCCACCATTGTTGTCTGTTGAGAATGGGTCTCAACAAGACCAGGTTGTCTGTCAACCTTTTGATGGCCCTGAGAGCTCCGCTGTGACTATACGTAGAACGGTTTCCGGACCCTCTGCTTCCCCTGACGGAACTCCCGGGAGAGCTTCTTCCACGACACAGGCTACTCAAACAACCATACTACAACATCTTTCACGAGCCGTTGCATCGCTTCGGCTTCACGCCTGGAGACACTACGCCGCCTCCTCAAGAAGAGACAACCCACTACAGTCGCGGAGCGGAGGTCGCGTAACCTGCGATAGTCATCCGCTGGGGTCTACCAGGCGAAGTGGAGAGTCTTCTGTGGTTGGTGTCGTGGGAGAGATACCTCTTCCCTTGAGGCCTCTTCTCCAGCAATAACTCCTTTATTGCTTTTCGGCGGGAGGAAACTCTTTTCCGCTCTCGGCAGTGAAGCCTATCGCTCAGCCTTTCCCTGGCCTTCAGGCTGAAAGGAATAGACTTTTTCCTTCCCACTGGATCTTTCTTCGCTCATGCGAAGCTACGAACGTCCCTGCCCCCAGTCGGAGTGAGACCTCCTCCATGGAGCATGGTTCCGACTCTTTAGTCCCTTAAGAGATCTTCTCAAGAACCATTACGTCAGGCCTCTGATCGTATTCCGTCTTGGGGGACGGTGCTCCTGCTCACTTTGGCCTCGGCCAGTGTGTAAGCAATCATCATGGTCTCGTATGACTCCGCCCTTTCAAGAGAATGGGGAAGGCAACATTCAGGTTCGCTCCTGAGTTGTTTTCTAGACTCAGAATCTTGGAGTCCCGGACCTTCGGTTCGACTCCTTCAAGATTTCGAGTCTCCGTTCTGTATCAGATGACCCAGACCTTCTCCTTCTTGCCAGTAAAGGAATCGAGGGGTTATCTTTGAGAACAGCTGCAGTTTGTCCTCACGTGCAAGCCGGTTTGGGAGCACAGGGGAGAGTCACCAGTATACCTCTTCAGCTCGAACTCAAGGGCATTCATCTCAACCTGAATCCAGACCCTCCCCCGTCACGTTGCCCTACAGCACGATGTCGGATACATCGCAACGTCCCTCGCCTTCGAGTAGAACTACTCTGTGATGCAAGTGCTACAAGCTGGAGTCTGGAAGCGTCTAATGACCTTCGCAGCCCGCTTCCTGCAGGACGTGACCCACAGGAGTATCGATACGTTTCTATCGCTCTGTGGTGGCTACACAACAGCTAGTCTAACCTCAGGCTCCTTTTTGGATAGGTAGCAGAAGGTTGAGGGCATTGTTATCAGGTTTTAGTCTGCATGAACGAAAGAAGTATGTCTGGCCCTTACTTCTTTCTTCATCGTCCCCTCTACTGGGGAAGCAGCATCCTGGTCTCTGCATAGCTGACCTCAAACCTCTGCAGGTAAACCATGCTTCCTTGTGTTCCGAGTATTTGAGTCAATACTGTCGCGTCCCCCATACCCTGACGAAGTGGTATTGGGAACGTCCTAACCCAGAGTTCCTTCTGGAACTCCAGGTCAACTGCCTAGGACGGGTCACACTTTCTTCCTTCACACACAAGGTTATGTAGGCCACACGTTTCTTTGCGGAGCAAGGAACTTGTGAGGTGCAGGGACTCCTTTTCTCGAGTGCGACTCACTCGGATTCTGAGTCCCCGGGTAAGCCAAAGCCAGTATGGCTGGGGACTTTCCACCCTTCCTAAGGGGTTAGTCACCCAATGTAAATAGCGTGGTTTGTATTTCGGTTACGGAACAAATGACAAATTCGGAGATAATTTGTATTTTTCCTAACCATACAAACCTTAGCTATTTACACATATTTGCCCGCCAGCCCTGTCCCCCAAGTCAAGTCCTACCTTTAAGTGAAGTGAGACATTTCACCGGTGTGTGAGGGAGGGAGGGGTAGCAAGCTACCCCTCCCCCTACCCCTGCTAACTAGCGTGGGGTAGGAAACCCTCGTTAAAATCTAATGGCTCGTCATTTCAGCTACGCCGAAAGTAATACCCCAATGTAAATAGCTAAGGTTTGTATGGTTAGGAAAAATACAAATTATCTCCGAATTTGTCATTTTTGAGCGAAGCGAAAAATCTATTTTTGGGTGAGATAGCCATGTCGTCCTGATAGAAGTTCTTTTAGGGTAGCTTCCTAGGGTATATTTGACTACGGTGATATTCCCAGAGAATTTTACCTTAAGGTATCCAGGATTCTAACTCCTGGAGCGAATATCCCTAAATAAATATAAAATGGGATATCGCGTAATATCAGAGGATGTATTCTTGACACGCCACATAGCTATCTTCACCCCGAACAGAATTAACACTTCGAGGGGTCAAAGTGGCAAGAAAACGAAAAACGAGAATGAAAGGAGAGCCGTTAATAAGGTACCTCTCCTATCCCGCTTCGAGTGTGTACACAATGCCGCCGACGGCGCCATCTCTATTCCTTGTAGCGATACACAAGGTGCTACAGATACTGCATCATAGGGAGGGGTCCTATAGCCCTTTTTATTAAAAGGAAGGGCGGCTCCATCAGGATGACATGGCTATCTCGCCCAAAAATAGATTTTTCGTTTCGCTGAAAATCCACTTTTTGGGCTCAGGCCATGGCGTCCTGATGGAAGTTTACCAGAGCATTACTGTATCTGTGGATTCTCAAATCGTGCCATACCCTCAAGAAAGTATTTCTTGGTCAGCATAGACCTAGAGACCTATGACCCTCAAGAAAGTATTTCCTGGTCAGCATAGACCTAGAGACCTATGATGTTACCGCCATACATCATTCCATCTAAGCATAAACCATGTTAGTGCTTCCTGCCCCCTACAGGGAAGAGTCATACTAGACTCTGGAAAAAGTCTCGAGGAGTACATATTATCTATGGATGACTAACAGACAAGCCAGTATAATGGTCTCACCCTATACGGTATAAAGCAAAGTTTGTATAAGAACCACCAATGTCAGTATGAAATACCGACAAGTCCCCTGGCGTGCCTGTTCTTATCAATGGATTGGACAAAGGTTTATATCCGAGTAGGAACAATTTTGCATATCCACCACCATCCCTTTAGGGTATGAAGTCTTTCCATCTTGAAGAAAGAATAAACCAATGAATGTTTGCTTGTAGCAAGGAACAATCTTAAGGACTATTCATGTTAAAATTATCCATAGTTTTAAGTGTAATGCTAAGTACATTTCTAGTAAAATGACATGGGCGAATGAGACGCAAGGTTCACTAAGAACTAGTTTATTGACAATCAATAAAAATATAGGTCAATTGACAATTATAAGAAATATAATATGTGCATGAACAAATAATTAATTAAGCATAAAGATAACAGTAAAACAGAAAATATTGTTTCATCCGAAAAGGAAACATATATGCGCCACTTTTAATATCAAAATATTAAAATATTAATACTATTATTACAGTCTGTATTACTGTTTAATCACACTAGCGTCACAAACGGTTGGCACATGTGTCCACACTATGCTTGGTTCACCTTTGTCTATGGAACAGTTCATAAGGACACTTTAGTGGCCTAACACTAGTCTGTTGGAACAGTCCGTGACTACACACCCACCCCTGAATTAATCGTCCCAATTAATTTCACTGTTCCTCACAGATTTAAACAGCAGGTTTAAGGACACTACCTGCTGCTACCACAGACCTCTTAAGTTCCTCCACTTGCTTCGCATAGTGTCTAGAGAATACTCTGGATGACTTCCAGCCAGTGTATGAGCGAAGATGTTCAAAATCCATATTATTAAAGAAATTTATGGAAGAGGCAACTTTTCTTGGATCATGACCTGCGGGTGTACTGTCTGGATCTGCTCTGCGAATAAAATAGGTGATTTTCGCCCTTAGTTGCTTCAGAGATAAATTTGAGCCTGAGGTTTCTCCCCTAAACAGCTGTCCTCCCCTAAAGTCTGAAGTTCTACGAAGATAGACCTTTAGGCACTCCACTGGACATAGAGATGCAGCTTCCTTCAGAGGGCAGATTCTCCAGGGACCCCACCTATTGGCGGGTAGCTCGTTCTTGGCGAGAAACGTTGGGTCCGGAAAAAGGTTCAGTTCGCCTCCATCTAAGAACTGAACATGACCTTCCTCTCTCGAGAGGGCTACTATTTCACTAACTCTAGCCCCCGAAGCAAGTGCAAACAGAAATATAACTTTTTGGGTCAAATCCTTTAAAGCACACTCCTCATTCATCATTGAACCAAAATGAAGAACCTTATCCAGAGACCATGAAATAGGTTTCGGAGGTGCTGATGGTCTGAGCCTAGAACAGGCCTTCGGAATTTTGTTAAAAATGTCATTAGAGAGGTCGACCTAGAAGGCATATAGAATAGGCCTTGTCAAGGCAGACTTACACGTTGATATTGTGTTGGCTGCTAAACCTTGTTCATGAAGGTGGATGAAGAATGATAAACAGAAGTCTGTCGAGATCTTTTGTGGATTCTTCGCCTTGACAAAGGACACCCACTTCCTCCATGATGACTCATATTGTCTTCTGGTAGATTTGGACTTATATTCCTCTAAAAAGTCTATATCCCGAATCTCTTTCTCACCGCTAGGGAGAGAAAATCATGAGATGCAGGTTCCGGGTTTTCTGTGATGAAGCGAAGACAGTCGACTTCTGAACTCGCTGAGTCAAAACTGGATCGGGTAGCGGCACAAACTTCAGTCGTAGTTCTAATGCCAGAGGGAACCAAACGCTGTTCAGCCACTTTTGAGCCACTATTGCCGCTTTCCCCTTGAAAGATTTCAGTTTGTCGAGGACCTTGAATAGAAGGTTGTGCGGAGGAAACAGGTAAATCCTGGACCATCTGTTCCAGACATAGCTTCCACTGATTCCGCTAGAGGATCCTCGTACGGGGACACATAACGATGTAACTTTTTGTTGTCGTTTGTCGCAAAGAGGTTCATCTGCAGTTCCGGGACTTGACTCGAGATGAAAAAGAGTGATCCTGCATCTAGGGACCATTCTGACTCTATCGGTGTGAACCTGGATAGAGCGTCCGCTGTCACATTGCGGACCCCTTGAAGGTGAACTGCTGACAAGTGCCATCTCTTTTTTTCCGCTAGCTGGAAGATGGCCAACATCACTTGGTTGTTTTGAGGTGACCTCGACCCTTGTCGATTCAGGCATCTCATTATCACCTCGCTGTCTAGGACCAATCTTATGTGGATCGAGTGGCGAGGAGATACTTTCTTCAGTGTAAGAAGTACTGCCATGGCTTCCAGAAAGTTTATATGAAACTTCTTGAACTGGTTGGACCAAGCTCCTTGGGCTTTCTTTCGGTGAGAATGACCTCCCCATCCTTCCTTTGAAGCATCTGTATGAATAGTCATTGAGGGGGGAGGTGGCTGAAGAAGTACCGATTTCTTCAGTTGCTTGGCTTTGGACCACGGCTTGAGAAGTGTTTGCAGACGAGTCGGTAGTGGTCTTATTAGATCTCTTCGCATGTTTGATGCATATTTTCTCCAAACTCCGGTTGCATCCTTTAGCTGTGCTCTTAGCACAGGGTCTGTTACTGAGGCAAACTGTAGAGAGCCCAGCACTCTCTCCTGTTTGCATCTTGATATCCGTTTGGATTCTAGTAGTCTCTTGACAGAACCTACTATTTCTTTCCTCTTCTTCACAGGAATGGAAAGCTGGTGTGACTGTAAGTTCCAGTGGATTCCCAACCACTGAAACTTTTGAGATGGAGAAAGTCAAAATTTTTTGATGTTGATCTTGAATCCTAGATGTTCCAGGAACTGGATCACCTTTTTGGTGGCTTACATGCATTCTGTCCTGGATGCTGCTCACACCAGCCAGTTGTCCAAGTAGGCCACTACTTGGATTCCCTTTAGGTGTAATTGCTGGACAGCTGCGTTCGCAAGCTTCGTGAAAATCCTTGGGGCTATGTTTGGCCCGAATGGCATGGCTCTGAAGGCATAAAGTCTTCGTTGTAGCTTGAACCCTAGGTAGGAGGAGAGGTGACGACTGATTGGAACGTGCCAATAAGCGTCTGACAAATCTATAGAGACGGTGTATGGCCGGTTGGGCAGTAGGGTCCTTATGTGTTGAAGTGTCAGCATCCTGAACTTTTAGTTCACTATGAACTTGTTGAGTGGCGACAAGTCCAGAATGACTGAGTTTTTCTGAGTCCTTCTTTGGAACACAAAACAGTCTTCCTTGGAACTTGATGGACTTTACCCTTCGGATTACTCTTTTCTCCAAGAGTTCTGGAAGATTATATACCCTTCGGATTACTCTTTTCTCCAAGAGTTCTCGAACATATTCTTCCAGAACGGGGGTAGAGTGTTGGAAGATCTGTGGGAACGGAGGTGGAGTGCTGTACCAGCTCCAACTCAGTCCATTCTTGATTAGGCTTTGGGCCCAGGGATCGAAGGTCCAACGATCCCGAAATAGATGAAGTCTCCCTCCTACCGGAAGCATCTCACTTCTGCTGTTGTGGACCTGAGGCCTTGCCTTCTTGACTGCTTCCTCCCCTGAATCCCCTTCCTCTTGAAGGGCATCTAGAGGAACCTCTGGCTGTTCTTCTAGCTCTTGGGTGAAAGGTAGTTGTCTGCCTTTCAAACGCTGGGTTGATCACCACTTGAGGTACCAACTGGTACGTGGTTGGAGGTTGTGCCACCATCTGAGGCACCGCGGTCGCCGGAAGTTGTTGCTGCTGCTGTCTATAAGGCTTGGCTGGCCGAGAGGATAGCCTAGGCTTCTTTGCCTTCCTCTTAGGTTGGGGACCCTCATCCGGGGAAGACTTTCTCTTAAGAGTTAGGCCCCACTTCTGGAGAAGGTTCCTATTCTCCGTGGCGGCCTTATCCACTACCTCTTTGACCACTTCATTAGGGAAGAGGTCCTTACCCCATATACAAGAGGAAATCAGTTTTTTCGGTTCGTGCCTCACTGCAGCCGAGGCAAACACGAACTCTCTACAAGCTCTCCTAGCTTTGATAAAACTGTAGAGATCCTTTTTCACTGTGGCCAGATGGGTTTTGGCCACTACCATGAACATGTCTTGGATCTTGGGGTTGCTTGTCATCGTCTCCAGAGTCGTCTGTAAGGACATCGATGCAGCAAGTCTCTCTTTTGTCTCTTGCTCCCTGCGCAAGAGAAAATCTGACAGCTTTGGAAGGTCTTCACCGAACTGACGTCCGGCAATATCGGCCTCCAACTTCCCGACTGAGAAGGTAAGGCGAACGTCCTTCCAGTCTTTCTGGTCCATGGGTAAGGTAAGGGACAACGACTTGCATTCCTCCAAGGAGGGACATGGTTTCCCTGCCTCAACCGCCTTCAAGTCAGCCTTATATCCCTTCTCCATAAAGGGAAAGGCTCTGGTAGGAGAAGCCACAAAGGAGGGATGCTTCTTACTCAAAGCTGGTATCTTTGAGTTTGTGAAGCCCCTCTCTTTCAGTAAGGCCTGTGCCTTACTATGGTAAAAAACTATGACCTCTTTCGGCTCCGTCTCTTCCTTTGAGGCTGGCTCCTTCTTAAGACGGACATAGCAGTCCGGGTAAGACTCCTTGTTGGGCCAGAATTCCACTTCTTCAAAGGGAATTGAACCCAACTTCTCCGATATGACAATCTTCCCAGTTGTCATAGGCATGTGCTCGGCATACCTCCAAGGATTGGCATTCGAGCACAAAGGAAGATCCTTCACGTTGAGTTTCTTCTGGGGCCCACGTGACGCTGCAAGTCTACGCATCTCCAACTTCATTGCAGCTTCCTTTTCATCATTCTTCTTCTGCATCTGTTGAATCATTTCAACGATGGAAGAAAGAGTCCTTCCCAGTTTATCTGGGATAGCAGACGATGTTGAGGGAACAGGTTCAGGGGCCGGAACCGATGTAACCGACACCTCGTCGATTCCTTCCTCCTCAGTATCATGAACCTGGGTCAGCTCCTCTTCTTGGCCTTCTGCCAGAAGGTCCTTTTCGGTGTACTCGGACACCTTAGACATCCTATCGTCCAGTTGGATGTCTTGTAGGGCATCCGAGACTTCAGAATCTACCGGAATCTGAACTATCGGGATCTCCGCATGAGGCTAAGGAATCACTGCAGCCGCCGATGCCTTAGGAAAAAGGTAAGCCCTCATCTTCTCGCTTGGAAGATAGGGGCCTGAAGTATTCTTCTGAAAACCCTTCACCCAGGCTCGTAACTTTTCCCCAGGTGCGTCCCTTGACTCCGCCGACTCACGGGAGTCAAATGCCTCGGTAATCAGGTTAGAACAGATAGTACATACCTGAGGGTCCCAATACTGGAGATCACCTTTGGAGACTGCGCATGCTGAGTGCCTCCTGCACAACTCATGTCCACAGAAGTTCTTGCTGCGGACGTTGCAAAACATGCTCCCGCACTTCGGATGGTCCTCCTGTAAAGAGAAGAAATTCCATGAGTAGCAAGTGAAGACATATCACTGGATAACTAATATTAATATATATAGCTTATAACATTCAAGCTAGAAAGGAAAGAAGGAAAGACACATACTTGTATTTCCTGCCCAGCCAATTGCTGTAACCTTCCAGATATTAAAACTAAGTTGTTCCGTAACCGAAATACAAACCACGCTATTTACATGGGATATTACTTTCGGCGTAGCTGAAATGGCGAGTCATTAGATTTTTAACAAGGGTTAACTACCCCCGCGCTAGTTAGCAAGGGGGTAGGGGAGGGGTAGCTAGCTACCCCTCCCCCCCACACCCGGTGAACTGATTCACTTCGCTTTTGGCTTGGACGGTGGGCAGACGTGTGTGCTCCCGCCCTCGCTTGGCAGCCATTAATGTTTTGTCTTTACTTAATTACTTACTTTTCTTCTACTTAATATATATATATATATATATATATATATATATATATATATATATATATATAAACATACTTTATGTTTATGTATACAGTATATTTGAGTATAGAAATTAGTAAGTTTCCTTTTCAGTGTTGTGCTGTGTGTGTAGTGTACGACATCGTCACCGCGTAGTCCCAGGCCACCGCGGTTGCACTTCTGGGGAACGGTCTCTTGGTCTTTTGGTCGTTCCTTCGGCTTCCGATATTCGGCCGCCGTGGGAATCGTCACCGCTGGACTTTCTCCTTTCATCTGTTTTCTCCGCTGTTCCTCCTTCCCTGCGGGGAACTTGGACTCTCAGCGAAGGGAACGTGGGAGTTTAGTTTGACTACGGACTCTCTCTCTCTACTCGAGGTCGTTCACCCTTTTACTACTACTACGTACTATTACGATCTCCTACGTGCACCCGCGCCATCTCCTGCACGCGCTCACACCATCATTCTCGCACGCCCGCGTCCTTGCGCGCCCGCGTGCTCGTGAGCACAAAATTCCTGCTGCGCACGATCCCTTCCGGGAATCATGGCGCTACCATCAGCTCAATCTGCGCCCCGATCGCAAGCGCGATCATGCACAAAATTTTACGGGGCTGCAGGCAGACAGGTCATCGTCCCGTTCCCCTCCCAGCAGGCCCAGAACAGCGCGCTCGCCGGAGGAGGGTAGGTTTCCGGACAGGTTTTCGTTCAGGCGAACCCTCGTTTGTCAACTCCTCCAAGGGATCGAACGATCCCCTTCCCTCCAGAGGGAGTGTCTGACAGCTCGACTGTCAGCCAGCAACCCTAGTTTGGGACCTTAGTGAGAGCTCTTATGCAGGCTATGAAGCCTGTGCTCGCTGACCTCTGTCACATATCAGGGGCAGCTCCCTCCCCTCCTGAAGAGGAAGAGGGGAGTCCCCTCCAGGGTGACTTCTCCAAGGGTTAAACTGTCTCCTCGCAAATCCTCGCGCAAGGCTCTTTCTTTACCCCAGACTTTCCCCCTCCACTGCGGATGAGGATTACCTATCCATGGGGGGAAACTCCCCCTCTTCCTGAGAGGTCTTCTCACAGGGGTAGAGAAGAGCCTGCATCCATCGTTACTGGAGTCCTGTATCCCTCCCAGGAGGGAACCGAAGGACTCGAAGACTGTTTCAAAGTCTTCGGCAAGGATCAGACAGGAGCCAGCTAGACCTTCGGAGAATGTCCATAAATTCTCCCAGGAAGAGCACTGGGGACGAGAGACTTTGCTGCTAGCTCATGAGGAGGAGAACACCAAGAGTCAGAACATGCATGCTGGCAAGTTCTGACCCCCAGGAGGAACCTCAACATGTTTCCAAACCCAGAGGCCCCTCCTAGTGAGGGTAAGGACTCGGTCTTGGACCAAGTCTATGGCACCCAGGAACCCTCTAGGGCAGTGGTTCCCAACCTGTGGTACGCGTACCACTAGTGGTACGCGAGGACCTTCCAGGTGGTACGCGAACACTTTCGGGGTCATGAACGATTTTTAGTTATATTTTACTTCACAAAGATGTGTACTGCCTAACACAAGATAATCTGGCAACGATTTGCAACTGTTGCCACACGCCACCCACTGGTCCCAGCAGCCCACCGTTAAATTAGGTCCTCCACTAACTCTCGTAGTTGCCTACGATCGCCAGCTACTTCAACTAAAACTCGGTCAACTCGTTTTTAACCGAATTTAAATGTAAAGAATTAAGTCACCAAGCGAATCTGGCAGTTTTTCGGAGGTTAGTGGAGGACCTAATTCACACAAAGTTCATCTCGAAGCTGGGAGCGTTTGTCCAAAAGCTGGATCTGTGGATGAAGAACGTGGAGAGCAAACGCTACGGAATGTTCGAACTCCTGACTACCCTTGAGAGGGAGCCCACTGATGAATTTGCCCAAGAAATCGTCCATCACCTCTCACTGCTCAAGACTGAATTGAAACATTACTTCCCGGACGTGACATGTTGTGCCTACGTCTCCAATCCGTTCTCCGTTGATCCAGCCGATCAGCCTGTTGGGACCGGGGAACAAGAGAAACTCACAGGTAGTAGGTTGGCCTGGGCACCAGCCGCCCGTTGAGATACTACCGCTAGAGAGTTATGGGGTCCTTTGATTGGCCAGACAGTACTACATAGGACCCTTCTCTCTGGTTACGGTTCTTTCCCTTTGCCTACACAGACACCGAATAGTCTGGCCTATCCTTTACAGATTCTCCTCTGTCCTCATACACCTGACAACACTGTGATTACTAGACAATTCTTCTTTACCCAAGGGGTTAACTACTGCACTGTAATTGTTCAGTGGCTACTTTCCTCTTGGTAAGGGTAGAAGAGACTCTTTAGCTATGGTAAGCAGCTCTTCTAGGAGAAGGACACTCCAAAATCAAACCATTGTTCTCTATTCTTGGGTAGTGCCATAGCCTCTGTACCATGGTCTTACACTGCCTTGGGTTAGAGTTCTCTTGCTTGAGGGTACACTTGGGCACACTTTTCTACCTAGTTTCTCTTCCTCTTGTTCTGTTGAAGTTTTTATGGTTTAAATGGGAAGTATTTATTTTAATATTGTTACTATTCCTAAAATGTTCTATTTTCCTTATTTCCTTATTTCCTTTCCTCACTGGGCTATTTTCCCTGTTGGGGCCCCTGGGCTTATAGCATCCTGCTTTTCCAACTAGGGTTGTAGCTTAGCATTTAATAATAATAATAATAATAATAATAATATCCAGGCTGACGAGACAGCAAAGACGAAGCACAAAGAATGCTCTCCTTTAAACTTCTGGGTGAGCATGGCCTCCTCGTACCCGACGCTAGCCCGTCACGCTGTTCCCCAGCTACTGATTTTCCCCTCGACGTGGGAGTGCGAGCAGGGGTTCTCAGCCTTCATGGCCATCAAGTCGAAGAGCCAGAACTGTCTTGCTGTGCCCGGGCATGATTTCCAATGTGCTGTGAGCAAAGTCATGCCCCGCATTGACCAGCTGGTGGAGAAGAAGCAGATACAGCCCTCGCATGGAGTTGTTGTTTTCTTAGTTAATATGCATGTTCTATTTTTACAATTATAGAAATAAAGTGGTATCTGATCGAATTTAGTTTCTCTGGAACCAGGTGGTACGCGGCGACTGTACGGGACCTCCAAGTGGTACTCGATCACAAAAAGGTTGGGAATCACTGCTCTAGGGCCAGTGCAGCTTTGCCCTGGTCATAAGGGATGAAGAGTGCCAGAGACAAGATTGAAGGCCAGCTCTCTGAGCGCGCCTCCCCAAACAGATCCAGCGCTGATAGCAAGCTCCTCCCTCCTCCTCGAGTCCATCAGAGGAGGTATTTCGAGATCCTAGAGGAGACTTGTTTGGGCCTTACGGTTCACCACTCCGTGGAAGAACTCACTGGGGGAGTCCCTCTAAAGAGACACTCCAACCGACACGTGTCCTTTTCTCGTACTGGGATCCTAGGCCAGGAGAATGTAGCGAAGTGTGCCATGCAGGCAACTTCGTGGCCTGCCATCTGGCTGGGGTCTCTGGGCATCCTACGGGAAAGAATAGATCTCCTCGTTCATTTCCCTGAATTGGAGTCCGCTCTTCCTGGCCCTTCTTCAGTGCCAACAAAGATCTAGCGGATCACTCTGAGGGGTTATGAGCGACAACACCACAGTAGTGGTTTACATCAACAAGCAAGGAGGTACCTTTTCAAAGCGGCTATCCCATCTCTCAGTAGGGATACTGAGATAGCCCGAAGCCCACTCGATCCCTCTATCGACTTGCTTCATTCCAGACAAAGGGAATGTGCTCATCGACAGTCGGAGCAGAGCATCTCAGATAATGAGTATCGAGTGGTCCTTGGATCATCCAGTAGCCAACAAAGTTCTGACTTTGTGGGGTTATCCGACTGTGGATCGGTTCGCTACAGCGCTGAACTTCAAGCTCCCGCTGTATTGCCCCCAGGCCCAGATCCCAAAGCACTCTGACAAGATGCTTTCCAACAACGGTGGGACAGCACCAACGTGTGCGTTTTTTCCCCGTTCTGTCTGATGAGGAGGGTGCTCAACAAGACCAGAATATCGGTCAATCACTCTCTGCGTCACAAGCAAACAACCACATGCCAACAGCTCCCTCAAAGCCGTAGCTTCGCTTCGACTCACCGCCTGGAAGACTATCCAGCATCCCCTCACTAAGAGAGGATTGTCGCACAAGTTGCGAACGGGATGTCTGGACACCTGTGCAGGTCAGCCACAGGGGCCTACCAGGCCAAGGGGCGAGTGTTTTTGTGGTTGGAATTGTGAAGGAGTATCTCTTCACTCGATACCACTGTTCCAGCAAGAGCGAAGTTCTTCGTTTATTTGCGGGAAGAATGCGCCTTTCAGTCTCGGCAATGAAAGGCTATCGCTCAGCCTTAAGGCTAGCCTTCAGGCTCTAAGGAGCGGACATTCCTTCCTCACTGGAACTTTCCCTACTCATACGAAGATACGATCTTACCTGCCCTCAGTCAGAAGGGAGACCTCCTCCAGAGCACTTGGTTCAAATTTTCAGGCCTCTTAGGAGGCCTCCCTACGAACCATGTCACCAGGCTTCAAGTCGACACCTAGCTCGAAAGGCGGTGTTCCTGCTAGCTTTGGTCTCGGCCAAGCGAGTCAGTGAACTTCATGGTCTCTCGTATGACATCACCCATGCAAGGGGATGAGGGGAGGTAACGTTCGTAATCGTCTCTGAGTTTGTGGCTAAGACACAGAATCCAAGAGTGCCGGATCCTCGATTCGACTCTTTCTTGATTTCGAGTCTTCGTTCTGTAATAGATGACCCTGACCATCTCCTACTGTGTCCAGTAAGGAGTCTGAGGTTACATCTCAAAGAACGGCTGCTTTCGTCCCCAAGTGTAAGCTTTGTTTGTGAGCACTGGGAGAACTGGAGGAGGGTCACCAAGAATACCAATCTCCGCATGGATTCATAGGGTAATCCATCTGTCCCTGAATCCTGACCCTCCTCTGTCATGTCGCCTTAGAGCGCATGATGTAAGGGGCGCAGCAACGTCCCTGACCTTCAAGAAGAGCTTCTCAGTGACGCAGGTTCTACAAGCAGGGGTGGAAGCGTCAGATGACCTTCACAGCCCACAACCTGCAAGACGTGACACACTGGAGGCTCGATACGTTCTCTATCGGCCCTGTGATGGATACACAATAGCTGGTCTAACCTCGGGCTCCTTAATGGACAGGTAGCAGAGGGTTGAGGGCATTGTTACCCTGTCTTAGTCTGCGTGAATGAAAAGATTTGTCTGGCCCTTATTCTTTTCTTCTTCCGCTCCTTCCTTGGAGAAAGCAGCATCCTGGGTTCTTTGCATAGCTGACCTCAAACCACTGCAGGTAAACCATGCTTCCTTGAGTAATACTGTCATGTCCCCATATCGTGACGAGGTGGTATTGGGAGAATCCTAGCCTAGAATTCCACCTGAAGAACTCTAGGTCAAATTCCTAGGACGAGTCATGCTCTTCACCTTCACACACAGCTTATGTAGGCCGCAGCAGTTTCACAGCAATGCTAGCGAGGCGCAGGGACTCCTTATTCCTTGAGTACTTACACACTCAAATATTGAGTCCCCGGGCGAAGCCAAAAGCCAGTATGGCAGGGACTTACCACCCTTCCTAAGGGTTGAGTCACCCCATGTAAATAGCGTGGTTTGTATTTCAGTTACGGAACAAATGACAAATTCGTAGATAATTTGTATTTTTCCTAACTGTACAAACCTTAGCTATTTACACATATTTGCCCGCCAGCCCTGTCCCCTGAGATAAGTCCTACCTCTAAGCAAAGTGAAGCACTCACTAGTGTGTGTGAGGGGGGGAGTGTAGCAAGCTACCCCTCCCTACCCCCCGCTAACTAGCGGTGGGGTAGTAAACCCTCGTTAGAATTCTTATGGCTCGTCATTCAGCTGCGCCGAAGTAATTACCCCATGTAAATAGCTAAGGTTTGTATAGTTAGGAAAAATAAAAATTATTTTAAATTTGTCATATTACTTTTCAAATTTTTTATGTTTCCTTCTACCTTTCCACTTGGAAGGATTGTCTAATGTCAGATTTCTATGTAAATAAGTCGGGTATTCCCAGCCAACATTTCCCTCCAAACTTAACCAGTAAATGATTATTATTATTATTATTATTTAAATGGGGGAGAATTACAACCCATTTAGTACTGCAGATGTTGTATTACTACTAGTAATATAGTAGTACTGTAATAGTAACAATAATGGCATCATGATACTGTAATTAAGAATGCATTATCACCATAATTTTTGTAATGGTAGGCTATTTGTTGGGTGGTTCTTGGATTTTGTCAAATTTTTTAAAGTACTTTATGTGCAGATACTGATGTTAGATTCTATTTTTTAAGGATTTCTTATGTAATCATGAGGGCTTTATTTTTTGTGCTTTTGTTTATTGATATATATAATAAGTGTAACTATTTTCTGTAGGATGCCCAGTACAGGCGAAGAAAGTATGGTAGTCTGCCGCCTATCAAGTGACCATCAATATCCTTAATAGGAAATTGCATTTCTACCGGTATATTACTCACCTGGTAAGTAGATCAATAGCTTGTCAGCCCTTCACTTTTTGTTGATATAATCTTATAATTTTCCTAACTGTACAAACCTGAGTGGTATAAGTTAATTTCCTGCCGCAACCACCCCGCTCAGTCTTTGAGCCTAAGGTCAGAGGTGACATGATACAGGTGGGTGGCTTCCCCCACCTACTTCGTGGTAACTACCTCACCTACCTTGTAAAGATTCAATGGCCATTCCAGCTTGAGCTGAAGGCATACTCTTATTGAAATGATTCATGTTTTTATACATACATACATATACCAAGGCACTTCCCCCAATTTTGGGCGGTAGCCGACATCAAACAAATGAAACAAAAAAGGGGACCTCTCCTCTGTACGTTCCTCCCAGCCTGACAAGGGACTCAACTGAGTTCAGCTGGTACTGCTAGGGTGCCACAGTCCACCCTCCCCCGTTATCCACCATAGATGAAGCTCCATAACGCTGAATCCCCTACTGCTGCTACCTCCGTGGTCATCTAAGGCACCAGAGGAAGCAGCAGGGTCTACCGGAACTGCGTCACAATCGCTCACCATTCATTCCTATTTCTAGCACGCTCTCTTGCCTCTCTCAGATTTATCCTCCTATCACCCAGAGCTTTCTTCACTCCATCCATCCACCCAAACCTTGGCCTTCCTCTTGTACTTCTCCTATCATCTCTTGCATTCATCACCTTCATGATGTTTTTATTGTTAGGTAAAAAACAAATTAATTTAACTATTTTTTATTTTTGTTGGGTTCCAGCACGTGTAAGGCAAGCATCCACTAAGTTACCTCCATGGAGATACACTTATGTTGAATATTTTTTACCCAGATATTAGGTTGTTGATTTTCAATTAATATCAATAGTTTTGACTACTAACCCAAATAATTGTAGGACATGATTAGAGTTACATTTCCTTGGAGGTACTGTATAAGAGTACAGTATGCCCAGAAAATGTGAGAGCACCTGGTACTTTGTAGATTGTACATAAGGAATTTCCTTTCAGCTCTTAAGTACCTGATGACCAGTGACTGCTAACCATTTTGGAATTATCTTGTTGTCCCCTTCACTGTTAGATATATCCTGGTTGAGTGTCCTGGTCTTGGGGCGCTTAGAAATCAATATCTCTCCAAGGCTTCTGGTGGATGGCCTTTCCATCCTAGTTAAGATTCCAGATGTTATTTATGACTCCAGTGATATTTTAGAATGTAATCCAGATGTAATTTGATTTCTTTATTGATTTATGGAGTTTTTTTTTTATTTATGATTCCTTTTTCCCTAATATTTCTTTTTTCTAGCAGATACCGTCATCAATGATCTTAGATGTCATGATGCCCAAAAAATTCCAATAAATCAATTGCTATGTTACAATGGGTATTGCAACGTGCAGACTGAATCATCCTTTACATAAAAGACTGATTTCTTAGCGAAGAAAAATGCTATTTATTTTTAAAATTTGTTTGTTCCGGCGTAGATACGAAACCTCCGCTATTTATAGGGTATACTTTCGGCGCAGCTGAAAGACGAGCCATGCTAATTTTAGTGAGGGATAACTACCCCATCCGCTAGTTAGCGGGTGGGGTGGGGTAGACTGTCTACCCCGCTCACTCACACCTCTCGGCTGGCTGAATAACCACTTAAATTTATGGCTCGGTAGAGGATGGACATGCTGCCCTTCTCTCCTGCAAAGACTTCTTGATTGTTTTTCGGTGTTTTATTTTTTTTTCTCTTGTGTGTTTTCATTTATCTTACTTATATATGAGTGTATATATGCATAAATGGAAATATATGTTGTTAGATACTTGTAACTTTAATTACTGTCGATAGCGTATCCGACTGCCTCCGCCGTAAGGGAGTTGTCATTGCTGCTCTACCCTGCGCTGATGGTCGGCAGGTTCTCAACACTGCCGTGTGTTTGTTTCATTACTGAATTAAAGTGTATAACAGTTCAGCTCCCTTTCGAGGAATTATCTGACAAGGAAGGTGACTTATTCCTCGAATAGTGTATTTTGTGCAGTGGAGCATGAATTGTAATTGATCACAACTTCCTTTTTTCACAGGTAGCAGTGACGTAGATCACAAGGCCGATTGCTACGGCCGCCCTGTTCATTATCCTGCGAGAGAGAGAGAGAGAGAGAGAGAGAGAGAGAGAGAGAGAGATTTTTTTATGCTTATGCTTTTTTCCCACAGAGCTGGGAGAAAGCTTTACTTAGGCTATGTTCTCTTGCGGGAGGACTTCTCTCTCGTTTGCGAGAGAGATTTTTACGCCTACGCTTTTTTCCCATAGACCTGGGAGAAAGCTTGCCTTAGGCGATGTCCTCCTTCGGGAGGACTTCTCTCCCGTTTCGCGAGATTATCTTACGCCTATGCTTTTTTCCCATAGAGCTGGGAGAAAGCTTGCCTTAGGTGATGTCCTCCTTCGGGAGGACTTCTCTCTCGTTGGTGAGAGAGTTTCTTACGCCTACGCTTTTTTCCCATAGAGCTGGGAGAAAGCTTGTCTTTGGCGATGTCCTTCTTCGGGAGGACTTCACTCTCGTTCGTGAGAGAGATTAATAAGCCTACGCTTTTTTCTCATAGAGCTTGGAGAAAGCTTGTCTTTGGCGATGTCCTCCTTCGGGAGGACTTCTCCCTCGTTCACGAGGGAGATATTTTACGCCTATGCTTTATTCCCATAGAGCTGGGAGAAAGCTTGTCTTAGGCGATCTCCTTCGGGAGAACTTCCCTCTCGTTCGCAAGAAATAATTTTTAGGAGTTTGCTGATCCACCAGCGGCGGTGGCAGAGATTTCTCCGAAGCAGGTTAATCCTTCGGGGGAACGAGTCTCTCGTTCTCAAGAGAAGACCGCCTCTGGACATCGGCGGTCCCCCGTTACGCTTATGGTTCTCCTTCAGGAGCGGAGCAAGAGCCTTATCTTAAGCGACATTCTCCTCCGGGAGAACAAATCTCTTATGCGGAGATGTTATCTTTGAACCTGCTGGTTCTCCTTGATCCTTCTGGGTCTCGTTACGATCACCCTTTGGGCTGGCGTGATCGTGAGCCTTCGGGCTCTCGTCATCTTGATTCTGCGGGTTCTCATGACAGTAGAAGTCTTTCGGGACTCCGCTTGAAACCTTCGGGTTTCAGTTACGCTGAACCTTTGGGCTCTCATAACGATGGTAACGTTGAGTCTTCAGGAACTTGTACCATCAATCACGCTGACCTTTCGGGGTCTCGTAACATTAGTTACGTAGAACCCTTGGGCTCTTGTAGTTTTAGTCACTCTGACACTTCGGTGTTTTGTGACAGGGAAACTTCGGTTTCTCATTACGCTGACTCTTCAGGGTCTCGTAACATAGTTACGCAGAACCCTTGGGCTCTCGTAACTTTAGTCGCTGACACTTCAGTGTTTAGTGAGAGGGAAACATCGGTTCCTCGTTGCGCTGACCCTTCGGGGTCTCGCAACATAGGCTACGTTGGGCCTTTGGTCTCTCGTGCCCTTAGTCACGCTGATCCTTCGGGGTCTCACAACGCAGTTCACGCTGAACCTTTGGGTTCTCGTGATCATAGCCATACTTATATGACAGAGTTTGCGGACTCCCATTGTGTTAATTGTTCGCGCTCACACAACACAGACTATCGTGAACCTTCGGGTGAACGTAGTAGTGAGAGCCCTCGCGCAAATTGGCGTGCACGACCAACCTTTTGTGCGCACGACCGGATTGGCGTGCATGACCAAATTGGCGAGCACGACCAGATTAGCGTGCACGACCGAATTGGCGTGCACGGCCGATGTGGCACGCACGACCAATTTGGCGAGCACGGTCGATGTGGCGCGCACGACCAATTTGGCATGCACTTCCAAATTGGCGCTCACAGCCGATGTGTCACGCACGACCTTATTGGCAAGTACGACCACCTTGGCGAACAACTCTTATGACAGAGTTTTTCGAACTCTCGTTGCGCGGAGTGTTCACAAGTGCACAAGAGTTTTACTCATGACAGAGTTTTCGAACTCTCGTCCCGTGAATTGTTCGCGCGTGCTCATCCTCATCAAGAGTTTTACTCTTATGACAGTAGGATGCCAGCTGCCTAGGGGTTTCCAAATCTCTACAGGTAACTATGACACAGTTCCTTTGGGTCCTGGTCACGTAACATGTTTCCTGAAAATTCCATCAGGAATCTGCGACAGAGTTCCTGCAGGTTCTCGGCACAACATCCCTTAAGGTCTTGAAAAAGGAATTCACAAATAGATTTTGAACCCCTAGGTTTTCATCCGAATCTCTCGGTTTCTGCGATCCAGAGTTTTTTCTGAAAACTCTATGGTCGACCTCCCCTCCCTATGGGATGGGTCTTCCAAAGATGACTTGATACGTCACTCTACTCTCCCAGCTGATTACTATATCAGCTAGTCTGGTTTCGCCAGCATCGATACTTTCGTTTTCGAACGAACCACCGTCATCTTTCCTCCACCTTCCCACTTCAAGTGGTTTGGTTAGCAGACGGAAATGAGCGGTGAATGAAAAATTCTTTACATTCCAGTTCATTTCCCCTGGCAGGCCTTGCCTGATTTAGACAGTAGTTTCTCACTAGCGAGAGAAAGCGTTCGATGACAACCCCTTCGGGTAAGCGGTCGATGGTAATTATGTCTGACCTTCTTGAAGCAAACCCCCACATATGAGACTTCACCCTTTTCGGGAGACTCGTTCCTGAGAAGTTTTTACAGAACTTCATGAAGGCCGTAAGCGGTCCCGGAGCATGCGCTCTAGCCAAGACAAAACCGTGAGGTGGTTGTCTTATAGTCGGTTCTACCATTTGATGGAGGCAGGCTCCCCCGTCATTGTACCCTGGGTATAACGACTTGCCTCTTTACACGATAGGCTTCCGAGACTTTTCATTCTATCCTTACAGGGTTATTGTTTCGAACAATTAATCCCGAAGGAACATTGTTAGCTGATGTGAAAAGAACGATAGCGACAGCGTGGGCAACTTTTCATTACGTTTACGAATGTTTTAAATCCCGCCCACATGTAACTAGACATCCGTTACTGTGTAATGAACACTGGCTAGCCCCTCACATAAAGAGAAGGGGTAAACCAAAGGGGAAATGATCGCCTCTATAGCTGTATATTTTGTTTGAGAACATGTTTGCTCTCATTCAAGAAAATATTACAGTTAGTCAACGATCAAAATTCTTTCGGCAATAATGTTGTGATTCGTTGCACATACATTATTCCCGCAACCGAATTCGTTGCAAACGTTTCCTGGAGGCAGAGAATACGCATGCGCTAGCGCAAATGGACAAGTACATATATGCGTGCAAGCGATCTTTCTGCCAATAAGGGCTATATACATCTTACAATTAGAACTCTGTTCTATTAAGTTATATATTTATATCCCTTACTGAAACCAGGTTATTCAGTACATTACTTGGCTACTTTCCTGTAACCAGACAAACAGCATTTACGTTCTGCCTCCTTATAGGCAGTTTTTCCTTTCCCCCTGATGGGAAGTCTTAAGGCAGATTCACACGACCCGTTTTCTTTCCGACAGGCTGGCCGTCGGTTAAACGGCATCTAGCTTTCTTACGTGTATTCAAATGCAACTGTTCACACGACCCATTAGCCTGACGGTGGCCCTCAGTCGTCAGCCTTCCGAGTCGGCTCGGCTTTCTCCAAGAAACCTCGTCCGGTTTGACGGCCGTTAGCCACCCGTCCCAACCAATGGGTGGATGATGATTTGTGTGAACGAGGACCTGTATCGTACCCGTACGTTTCGTGGCCTAGAATCCCGACTTTTCCTCACGGTATAGTCATAGAAATTAGTTAGTTTGTTGTTGACACCATGTATGAGAGGTTAATTGAACTTTTTCAAGGGTATGAGGAGATGCTTGACATGGCAAACAAGATGTATAGAAATAATTTACATAAAGAAAAGATATAGAAAATGACTGGAGAGGAATTAAATAAAACAGGTAAGTTTATAATAGTTTTAATATTTTTGCCATGGTGCATAAAGTATAATGAAGTTGGATAACTTATTTTATCAATACATTTATCAACCATTATCTTATAGTGTCAAAATTATCGTAATTTACTCGGTCCTCACGTGACAGAGTCTAAGCAAACAATGAAAACTGCGCGCGGGTAAACGGAAAGGGAACGCCTCGTGTGAATGTACAACATTTCGACGGCGGTTAGCCACCACCCAGCCTGTCAGAAAGAAAACTGCTTGTATGAATCGGCCTTTAGTCTCCTACAAAGGCTTTAGCTGGAAACTTCTCATAAGCATATCTGTTCCCTAGTAGGGAACATTTAATATAGATGCTAGTTTACCGATCGGAGACGGAGTAGTACGTACGTTTTTTGTCCTAAGAAGGAGAAACCTCCGTTACGAACATTGTCAATGTTCTCCAACTGAGTTCCGGACACAATTTTTAAATCAAACTATGCATGTATGCTTGTCATGCTCACAGTTTGGTGTTGCTACTCCGACTTATGCTCTTTACCCACCCAACCATAGATTTGATACGTCTCAATCCCCTCTTGGGTTTGGTTGGATGCGGTCGGTGATTACCGTACAGTCTTTTGTCTGGAAAGCGATCTTTATGGAGATTCGCTATTATAACATAAGCTGTACTAATTAACTGGTTTACCGTGTGGTATCGGTCTTATTCGGCCAACCACACTGGATTAGTGGCAGTTGGAGGGAGAACAGGCTGTTCCCCTTCGTTGCAAGAACGTGCAATTAGTTACACGTCTCTGCATCATCTCGAGATGTGTTTGTTGCTATTGTCAAGACAGACAAATTACATAAAAGAAACGGGATAAGACTGAGACTAATCTGCATTTCAAACTTTCTTGTATTTAAATGAAAATTTCACATTTTCATTCTTGAGCACTTCATAAATTTTTTAAGTTATTGAAAATTCTGCAAAGCGTCTTTAAAATCAAAGTGACAAGTGCTCATACACTAAAAATATTACATCATAATTTTCTTGGGCGAGCATACAGCTAGGAGACGAAGTCTATATAAAAGATTTCACACTTTAACTTTCTACTTAGAGACAAAGTATAACTTACTTGAAATTAGAGACAAAGTATAACTTACTTGAAATTTCCTATCTTAAAAAATGAGTCCTTGAACAACGGAGGGACACAAGCCCTTCACTATGACGATGGCTACCTCCCGACTGACTTCTAGGTGTGACACTCTGCAAGGCGTGGTTGTTTGACGTCCGTGGGCAGGTGCCACCTTTCCTAGGGGTGTTGAGGTAGTAGTCCATTCTGTTACTAGCCGGATGCTCTTCCGTATGTCCTTCGTCTCCTTGCTGCAGCTTTCCTACACAATCTGTAAGAACAATGAGGTGACAACAAAAAGCCCTTCGTCAATAAATTGAGGAGACAACAGAATCCTGTCGCCGGTGGAAGCCGAGGTAGCATGCATTCCCAAACGAAGCCAGCAGGCAGAGGTCGTTTACATGACCCCAAACAGGGGTTTCAAGCATTGACTACGTGACAAATCTCCCCCTACCAATTTACAGTTTCTCCTGGAACTGCGGTAGGCTAAAAATAAACAATCACATCAAAGTATACTTTTAACTCAAACCCCAACATTACTACTGTATTCTTCCGCAGTTCGCTTTGGGTTCACAAAACCTCAACTTCTCCCATAGATAACTCAAACAGCAACAAACTGCAAAGTCAAACAAAGTAAGTTCACATATCTCATTACAGTAGTTGTACTTTTAATCTTGAGAAAAACAGGAACTATAACCATATGAATACACAAGACATATAATATGATTAGCTGAAAACTAAAAACAAAACTCAAAATGATTATATACTCAAAAAGATTATATACTCAAAAAAGAACTAAAAATGCAGTAAATAACTCTGAAAACCAATACATATGGGTAAGTTTGAGTAAATATGGGTAAATATAAGGAAACAAATTACTGAAAAAGGTTACATAGGTATAAAGTAAAAAAATCCTGGTAAGTAATTATGAAGAACAACGCATATTTTTCAATATTAATCTTACCCGATGATCATGTAGCTGTCAACTCCGTTGCCCGACAGAAATCTACGGTCGGGATACGCCAGCGATCGCTATCCAGGTGGGGGTGTACACAACAGCGCCATCTGTGAGCAGGTACTCAAGTACTTCTTGTCAACAAGAACTCAATTTTTCCTCTGTCGTGCCGCCGGCAAGACCTACTTGGATACGCTGTTGATTTTGGAGTCTTTGTTCACGATTTGGTGATGTATTTGCTCTAAAGTTATAGCCTTCGCTATTCAGGAAGCTTTCTCATTAGCTTAGCAAGCTTTTGGAATTAATTTAGATTAATTGGTAACGAACTTTGCTAGATTTTGGAATTCCCCCTTGACTACTTCTAAATTCAAGATGTCTGACCAGTCTCAAGTACCTAAGTACAGGCAGTGTAGTGTTAGGACTTGTACTAGGCGTCTTCCGAAGGCCTCTATAGATCCTCACACTGTATGTTCCAATTGTAGGGGTAAATCCTGTCAATTGGAAGATCGATGTGGGGAATGTGCTGGGCTTTCGGAATTCGATTTTAACGAATTCCTTAGATATGCACATAGGTTAGAGAAGGAGAGAAATAGGAGGAGTTCTTCTCGCTCTGTGGATTTTTCCTCTCCCCATGCCCCTCAACCTTTTCCTTCCCCTGTGGTGGTGACTCCCGAACCTGCTACGAGTGCTCAGCCTGGTATGGCGGATATGTTGCGTGCCATTCAGGCTCTCGGTGACAAAGTGGAGTCATTGGCTAATGACCGTAATCAGCTCTTGGCAGATGTCAGAGAGCTGAAAGCGAAAAGTGCAGTGGGAAGTGTTAGTGCTAGTGATGTGCAAAGTGTCAGTGTCAGTGTTGCGCATGAGGGTACATCTGTGCGTGCCAGTCGTCCTCCCAGTCCGGGACCTCTTGCAAGCTCCCAAGCCCAGGGGAGAAGCAATGTCGAAGGACCAAAGGGTTCGGCAGGCCTTGATCGGCGCACGGATGTATCCTCAGTGGTTGCGGACGTATCTGTTAAGGATCGTCCCATCCACATACAGACGAATGAGCCCTTACATTCCTCGTCTGTGGAAGTGGTTTCCAGGAGGAAACGGTGGACCAAGGTCTCACGACCGCTTAAGCGTAAGGTCCCTTCCGAGCTAGTCCAACGGCCCAGGTGTAGCCACTGGGTCAGTTCGGACTCGCCGCAGTCATCTGATGACTGCACACCTCCCAAGAGAGGTAGAGTGGTCCCTCAACAGGCTACTGCTCCGTCTGTTGTTGCTCCAACCACAGTAGACCCTAAGTGGTCCATGCTGCAGACTATGCAGTCTCAGCTTGCTGCATTCATGCAGGAGTATCATGCTGAGAAGGCTCCTGTTAACCTACAACCCGCCGAGGTTGTGCGCTCAGCAGATACTGCGGCTGCCTGCTCCCACACTCCACCTGTGAGAGCTCCACCACCGATGCGCAGTCCTCCCTGCCAGACGCATGTTCTTGCTGCACCATCTGCTAACATGCGTGAGCTGCCGCATCAGGAGTTGCCGGGTTCCAGCACTATGCGGCATTCTCCTCAGCCCATGCAGCATGCTCTGCAGACCTTACAGCATGCTCCGCATACCATGCAGCATGAGCCTCATACCTTACAGCATGCTCTGCATACCTTACCGCATGCTCCTCATCCCACCGCAGACCCTCCCACACACCAGCCCTCTGCTTTTGTTGTTGCCAGCTCGCAGACCGACCAGCAGCGGCATGATGTTGGATCCGCAGGTACGCATGCACCCGTACTGCCGGATTCAGCCGTTCAGCTTTCTGCTCTGCCTTTACCTCTTACAACTCAGCTTTCGGATGATGAGGTATCGGATGATGAAGCTGCACATCTGGATGAGCCTCACTCTGATTTTGAAGGGCCCAAGTCTACTGCTCCCTCCTTAGACTTTCGTAAAGTCCTTGCCTTGTTCAGGGACTTGTATCCTGAGCAGTTTGTGTCTGCAACCCCTCGTTCTCCTCCCTCCGAGTTTGCTCTGGGCATGCAGTCTGCTGCGCCTGCCTTCACCAAGCTTGTTCTCGCCAGATCATCTAAGAGAGCTTTGAGGGTTATGGGGGACTGGTTGCAGTCCAAGAAGCAACTGGGAAGGACTTCTTTCGTCTTTCCGCCTCCCAAGCTTGCTTCCAAGTCGAGCGTCTGGTATGCCACGGGAGAGGAACCCGACTTGGGGGTTCCTGCCTCTGCCCAGGCCGACTTCTCAAGTCTGGTTGACTCTCCCCGCAGGTTGGCTATGAGACGTTCGAAGATCTGCTGGTCCTTTTCCGATTTAGATCATCTGTTGAAGGGAGTCTTTCGTGCCTTCGAGATATTCAACTTCCTCGATTGGTGTTTGGGAGCCTTAAGCAGGAAGACTTCCCCTTCAGATAAGGACTCGGCCATGCTGATCATGTCTAGCATGGACAAAGCAATTCGGGATGGGTCTGGTGAACTTGCGGCTTCATATGTATCAGGAGTCCTTAAGAAGAGAGAACATCTTTGCTCCTTCTTATCAGCTGGTATCACTCCTTGCCAGAAGTCAGAGTTGTTGTTTGCTCCTCTCTCCAAGTGTCTGTTTCCGGAGGAGCTGATTAAGGGGATGGCTGCCTCACTTATCCAGAAGGATACTCATGATCTTATGGCATCTTCTGCACGTAAGGCTAAAACCTTACCTTCCGTGCCTAGACCCTTCCGCCCTGCAGCAGTTGACACACCTGCTTCTAGGTTCATCCCGCCCTTTCGTGGCAGAGCCTCCAGCAGAGGAGGTACCCGTGCAGACAGTCACCGTGGCAAGTCCAAGAAGGGTTCCAAGTCCGCAAAAGGCAAGTTTTGACTGCCTTCCTCTCCAGACAGCAGTAGGAGCCAGACTCAAGACCTTCTGGCAAGCTTGGGAGAGCAGAGGTGCAGACGCTCAGTCTGTGAAGTGGCTAAGGGAGGGTTACAGAATTCCGTTCTGCCGCAGTCCCCCTCTAGCTACGTCTCCCATCAACCTCTCTCCCAACTACAAGGAGAAGGACAAGAGGCTAGCGTTGCAACAAGAGGTGTCGCTCTTGCTACAAAAGGAAGCGGTGGTCATAGTCCGGGATCATCAATCCCCGGGCTTTTACAACCGTCTCTTCCTGGTAGCCAAGAAGACAGGAGGTTGGAGACCGGTGCTGGACGTCAGTGCTCTCAATGCTTTTGTCTCCAAGCAGACGTTCACGATGGAGACGACGAAGTCGGTCCTAGCAGCGGTCAGGCAGGAGGACTGGATGGTCTCGTTAGACCTGAAAGACGCATACTTTCACGTCCCCATCCATCCAGACTCCCAACCTTTCCTAAGATTCGTCTTTGGAAAGGTTGTGTACCAGTTCCAAGCCCTGTGCTTTGGCCTAAGCACGGCACCTCTTGTGTTTACCAGACTGATGAGGAATATTGCGAAATTCCTTCACTTGGCAGACATCAGAGCCTCCCTCTATTTAGACGACTGGCTTTTAAGAGCTCCCACAAGTCGTCGCTGTCTGGAGAATCTCAGATGGACTATGGATCTGACCAAGGAACTGGGCCTCCTGGTCAATTTAGAGAAGTCCCAGCTCGTCCCATCCCAGACCATTGTCTACCTGGGCATGGAGATTCAGAGTCGAGCTTTTCGGGCTTTTCCGTCGGCCCCAAGGATCAATCAAGCCCTAGAATGCATCCAGAGCATGCTGAGAAGGAACCGATGCTCAGTCAGGCAGTGGATGAGTCTAACAGGGACACTTTCATCGCTGGCCCTGTTCATCGAGTTAGGGAGACTCCACATCCGCCCCCTTCAGTATCATCTAGCTGCTCACTGGATAAAGGACATGACGCTAGAGGCGGTCTCAGTTCCTGTTTCCGAAGAGATGAGGTCTACTCTAACGTGGTGGAAGAACAGCATTCTTCTCAAGGAAGGTCTACCATTAGCTGTTCAGACCCCCGACCACCGTCTCTTCTCGGACGCATCGGACACGGGCTGGGGTGCGACACTGGACGGACAGGAATGCTCGGGCACATGGAATCAGGAGCAAAGGACACTTCACATCAATTGCAAGGAGTAGTTGGCGGTTCATCTGGCCTTGATAAACTTCAAGTCCCTCCAGCTAAACAAGGTGGTGGAGGTGAACTCCGACAACACCACAGCCTTGGCTTACATCTCCAAGCAGGGAGGGACTCATTCGAGGAAGTTGTTCGAGATCGCAAGGGACCTCCTCATTTGGTCAAAAGATCGAAAGCTCACGCTGGTAACGAGGTTCATTCAGGGCGATATGAATGTCATGGCAGATCGCCTCAGCCGGAAGGGTCAGGTCATCCCCACAGAGTGGACCCTTCACAAGAATGTTTGCAGCAGAATATGGGCCCTGTGGGGTCAGCCAACCATAGATCTATTCGCTACCTCGATGACCAAGAGGCTCCCGTTGTATTGTTCTCCGATTCCAGACCCAGCAGCAGTTCACGTGGATGCCTTTCTGCTGGATTGGTCCCATCTCGACCTGTATGCGTTCCCGCCGTTCAAGATTGTCAACAGGGTACTTCAGAAGTTCGCCTCTCACAAAGGGACACGGCTGACGTTGGTTGCTCCCCTCTGGCCCGCGAGAGAATGGTTCACCGAGGTACTGCAATGGCTAGTCGACGTTCCCAGGACTCTTCCTCTAAGAGTGGACCTTCTGCGTCAACCTCACGTAAAGAAGGTACACCCAAACCTCCACGCTCTTCGTCTGACTGCCTTCAGACTATCGAAAGACTCTCTAGAGCTAGAGGCTTTTCGAAGGAGGCAGCCAGAGCGATTGCCAGAGCAAGGAGGACATCCACTCTCAGAGTCTATCAGTCTAAATGGGAAGTCTTCCGAAGCTGGTGCAAGGCCAATGCAGTTTCCTCAACCAGTACCACTGTAACCCAGATTGCTGACTTCCTGTTACATCTAAGGAACGTAAGATCCCTATCAGCTCCTACGATCAAGGGTTACAGAAGTATGTTGGCAGCGGTTTTCCGCCACAGAGGCTTGGATCTTTCCACCAACAAAGATCTACAGGACCTCCTTAGGTCTTTTGAGACCTCAAAGGAACGTCGGTTGTCCACTCCAGGCTGGAATCTAGACGTGGTCTTAAGGTTCCTAATGTCACCAAGATTTGAACCGCTCCAATCAGCCTCTTTTAAGGACCTCACATTAAAAACTCTTTTCCTCGTGTGCTTAGCAACAGCTAAAAGAGTAAGTGAGATCCTCGCCTTCAGCAGGAACATAGGTTTCACATCTGAAACGGCTACATGTTCCTTGCAGCTCGGTTTTTTGGCTAAAAACGAGCTTCCTTCCCGTCCTTGGCCTAAGTCGTTCGAGATCCCAAGCCTGTCCAACTTGGTGGGGAACGAACTAGAGAGAGTACTTTGCCCAGTTAGAGCTCTAAGGTACTATTTAAGAAGGTCAAAACCATTACGAGGACAATCAGAAGCTTTATGGTGTGCTATCAAGAAGCCTTCTCTACCGATGTCTAAGAACGCAGTTTCTTACTACATCAGGCTTCTGATTAGAGAAGCACATTCTCATCTGAAGGAAGAAGACCTTGCTTTGCTGAAGGTAAGGACACATGAAGTGAGAGCTGTGGCTACTTCAGTGGCCTTCAAACAGAACCGTTCTCTGCAGAGTGTTATGGATGCAACCTATTGGAGGAGCAAGTCAGTGTTCGCATCATTCTATCTCAAAGATGTCCAGTCTCTTTACGAGAACTGCTACACCCTGGGACCATTCGTAGCAGCGAGTGCAGTAGTAGGTGAGGGCTCAGCCACTACATTCCCATAATCCCATAACCTTTTTAACCTTTCTCTTGAATACTTTTTATTGTTGTTCTTTGGGTTGTACGGTCGGCTAAGAAGCCTTCCGCATCCTGGTTGATTTGGCGGGTGGTCAAATTCTTTCTTGAGAAGCGCCTAGGTTAGAGGTTGTGATGAGGTCCTTTAGTATGGGTTGCAGCCCTTTATACTTAAGCACCTAGGTGTCGTTCAGCATCCTAAGAGGACCGCTAGGCTCAGTAAGGAAGACGTACTTAAAAAAGGCAGAGTAATGGTTCAAGTCGACTTCCTTACCAGGTACTTATTTATTTTATGTTTGTTATTTTGAATAACTGATAAAATGAAATACGGGATACTTAGCTTCTTTTTTAACATGTATGCTGGTCTCCACCCAACACCCTGGGTGTGAATCAGCTACATGATCATCGGGTAAGATTAATATTGAAAAATGTTATTTTCATTAGTAAAATAAATTTTTGAATATACTTACCCGATGATCATGAATTAAAGAACCCGCCCTTCCTCCCCATAGAGAACCAGTGGACCGAGGAGAAAATTGAGTTCTTGTTGACAAGAAGTACTTGAGTACCTGCTCACAGATGGCGCTGTTGTGTACACCCCCACCTGGATAGCGATCGCTGGCGTATCCCGACCGTAGATTTCTGTCGGGCAACGGAGTTGACAGCTACATGATCATCGGGTAAGTATATTCAAAAATTTATTTTACTAATGAAAATAACATTTTGACAACTATAGGCAAGAAAAAACTGATAATCAAAATGTCCAAAGGTTACACATTAGCAACTGAAATCTGAAAACTTCCTTGAGTAAAACAAATCATATAAAAAAAAGTACTCAACTTGGGATTTTAATCCTCAGGCTCGCCTAAGCGACAACTTTGCTTTTGCTAATCTCAGATTACAGTGGAGGCGTTACATATCTTGGTCTCACTCTCCGCCCTGGATTCTGTAATTAGAAACATGGTATAATAACACTTGACAAAAAATCACAGTACATAAAACCAAACCATTCCCTATGGAAAAGAAAAATATATAGATCCACAGAGACATCATAAGCAAAAGAGGTACATACAGTACTATACAAAAAACCAAAATGGCCATCGCATATAAAAAAGAAAAAATCATCAAAAATGTTATCAATCATATTCTCAAATAGTTATATCACACTAGCAAAGTGTTTACAAACCAAAGTACTAATACACACACATATACACATATACCAAGGCACTTCCCCCAATTTTGGGGGGTAGCCGACATCAACAAATGAAACAAAACAAAAAAGGGGACCTCTACTCTCTACGTTCCTCCAGCCTAACAAGGAACTCAACCGAGTTCAGCTGGTACTGCTAAGGTGCCACAGCCCACCCTCCCACATTATCCACCACAGATGAAGCTTCATAATGCTGAGTCCCCTACTGCTGCTACCTCCGCAGTCATCTAAGGCATCGGAGGCAGCAGCAGGGCCTACCGGAACTGCGTCACAATCGCTCGCCATTCATTCCTATTTCTAGCACGCTCTCTTGCCTCTCTCAGATCTATCCTCCTATCACCCAGAGCTTTCTTCACTCCATCCATCCACCCAAACCTTGGCCTTCCTCTTGTACTTCTCCCATCAACTCTTGCATTCATCACCTTCTTTAGCAGACAGCCATTTTCCATTCTCTCAACATGGCCAAACCACCTCAACACATTCATATCCACTCTTGCTGCTAATTCATTTCTTACACCCGTTCTCACTCTCACCACTTCGTTCCTAACCCTATCTACTCGCGATACACCAGCCATACTCCTTAGACACTTCATCTCAAACACATTCAGTTTCTGTCTCTCCGTCACTTTCATTCCCCACAACTCCGATCTATACATCACAGTTGGTACAATTACTTTCTCATATAGAACTCTTTTTACATTCATGCCCAACCCTCTATTTTTTACTACTCCCTTAACGGCCCCCAACACTTTGCAACCTTCATTCACTCTCTGACGTACATCTGCTTCCACTCCACCATTTGCTGCAACAACAGACCCCAAGTACTTGAACTGATCCACCTCCTCAAGTAACTCTCCATTCAACATGACATTCAACCTTGCACCACCTTCCCTTCTCGTCCATCTCATAACCGTACTCTTACCCACATTAACTCTCAACTTCCTTCTCTCACACACACTTCCAAATTCTGTCACTAATCGGCCAAGCTTCTCTTCTGTGTCTGCAACCAGTACTGTATCATCCGCAAACAACAACTGATTTACCTCCCATTCATGGTCATTCTCGTCTACCAGTTTTAATCCTCGTCCAAGCACTCGAGCATTCACCTCTCTCACCACTCCATCAACATACAAGTTAAACAACCACGGTGACATCACACATCCCTGTCTCAGCCCCACTCTCACCGGAAACCAATCACTCACTTCATTTCCTATCCTAACACATGCTTTAATACCTTTGTAGAAACTTTTCACTGCTTGCAACAACCTTCCACCAACTCCATATAACCTCATCACATTCCACATTGCTTCCCTATCAACTCTATCATACGCTTTCTCCAGATCCATAAACGCAACATACACCTCCTTACCTTTTGCTAAATATTTCTCGCATATCTGCCTTACTGTAAAAATCTGATTCATACAACCCCTACCTCTTCTAAAACCACCCTGTATTTCTAAGATTGCATTCTCTGTTTTATCCTTAATCCTATTAATCATTACTCTACCATACACTTTTCCAACTACGCTTAACAAACTAATACCTCTTGAATTACAACACTCATGCACATCTCCCTTACCCTTATATAGTGGTACAATACATGCACAAACCCAATCTACTGGTACCATTGACAACACAAAACACATATTAAACAATCTCACCAACCATTCAAGTACAGTCACACCCCCTTCCTTCAACATCTCAGCTCTCACACCATCCATACCAGATGCTTTTCCTACTCTCGTTTCATTTAGTGCTCTCCTCACTGCATCTATTGTAATCTCTCTCTCATTCTCATCTCCCATCACTGGCACCTCAACACCTGCAACAGCAATTATATCTGCCTCCCTATTATCCTCAACATTCAGCAAACTTTCAAAATATTCCACCCATCTTTTCCTTGCCTCCTCTCCTTTTAACAACCTTCCATTTCCATCTTTCACTGTCTCTTCAATTCTTGAGCCAGCCTTCCTTACTCTCTTCACTTCTTTCCAAAACTTTTTCTTATTCTCTTCATATGAATGACCCAATCCCTGACCCCACCTCAGGTCAGCTGCCCTCTTTGGCTCACGTACCTTGCGCTTTACTTCCACATTTTTCTCTCTATATTTTTCATACTTCTCTACACTATTACTCTGCAGCCATTCTTCAAAAGCCCTCTTTTTCTCTTCCACTTTTACCTTCCCTCCTTCATTCCACCATTCACTGCCCTTCCTCATGCTGCCTCCAACAACCTTCTTGCCACACACATCACTTGCAATGCCAACAAAATTTTCTTTTACTAACTTCCACTCCTCTAAATTGCCAGTTTCTCTTACTTTCACTTCGTCCTATGTCATTTTCAACCTTTCCTGATATTTACTTTTTACCCCCGGTTTTATTAGCTCTTCAACCCTCACTAGCTCCCTTTTACATCCACCTACTTTATTCCCCCACTCTTTTGCCACAACTAATTTTCCTTCCACCAAAAAATGATCAGACATACCGTTAGCCATACCCCTAAACACATGCACATCTTTCAATCTTCCAAACATTCTTTTAGTTATCAACATATAATCCATTAATGCCCTTTCTACTACTCTTCCATTTGCCACTCTTACCCATGTATACTTATTTTTATCTTTCTTTTTGAAAAAGCTATTACTTATCACCATCTCTTGCTCAACACACATATCTACCAGTCTCTCACCACTCTCATTTTCACCTGGTACACCATACTTCCCAATGACACCTTCTATCTCTCCAGCGCCCACTCTAGCATTTAAATCACCCATGACTACATAATTCCTTCTACCCAGTCCTTCTACACACCTAGTTAATTCATTCCAGAACTCATTCCGCTCTTCACTTTTCTCACTACCTGGCCCATAGGCACTGACAAACGCCCAACATTCCCTACCCAACCTAACCCTTACATAAAAACAAAAAAAACATCTGTGTGCACACTAAACCTACAGGCGACACCAGCTGGGTCGTTACATCTTCACATCGTGCCTGAGATGGTACGTTCATCGATACACCTGACGGCTCATTTGGACACACCGGAGCCCCACCCTGTGTAGGAATGTTCCCTCAACCTTCGCCTGTGTGAGACACCTGGCGAGAGGTCCTCCTTGGAACTCGTGTTTCTAAGGCCAAAGTTTCCCTTACCGGCAGAGGATCTGTCAGCAAGACTGTTCTGACCCCCTCTGCCCTCCAACATTGGAGACAGACAGGACCACATACTATCGGCCTACAACATATGCCCAGTACAATCAGGACGGCAAGAAAAACACACATACTATCTAAATAAAAGCCTTTGCTCAAAGTCCTATGTGATGTTTTTAAATTTACTAACTAGTCATAGAAAGGGATGTGATCTAAGGACATGGTTCCGAGTTGAGTCAGTTTAAGGTGAACTAACAGGTGAGACACATTCACACCTGGCAAGATGACAGAAGCATTCAACACAGAAGTGTCCCTAACTGTCACTCGTTCACTCTTCCTTTTTCTTTGGCCAGGTAGACGGTACCCGTCCCCTTGAACAGAACACCCATCCTGATGTGTCAAGACAGTGACTCCGGGGGTCAACACTTTAACCTCATTCCTTGAATCACACATCACCTTGTACTTTGACTCTCGTCTTACAGACACAATCCAACGATGTCCTAAATTAACTTTTAGTGAGGGATAATTACCCCATCCGCTAGTTAGCGGGAGGGGGTTGGGGTAGACTAGCTACCCCGCTCATTCACACCTGTCGGTTGAGAAACCACTTTTACTTTTGGCTCGGTAGAGTGTAGACATGCCATCTCTCTCTCCCATTAACAACCTGCCTTGACTTTATTGCTTTTCCTTTTTCTTTTGTGTGTGTCGGTGTGTGTATGGTTTTTGTCCCACTATGCGGACATGTCCTGGGATTGAGGGCCGCCGCTGCGGCCCCTTCATGTCTTCCTTGGAGACAGACCCACATCTTTTATGCCCGGCTTGCCGGGGAATTTAGTGTTCGCGGGACAACACCTGTTCCGAGTGTAGGGAGTGGCCTGCCTCCCAGTGGGAGAGGTTTGCGCGTAAGAAGAAGAAGTCTAAACGCGAATCTTCATTTTCGGGGTCTTCCTCGAAATCAAAGAAATCGCGGACTTCTTCTTCCTCTACACCCAAATCTCTGCCCGAAGCTAATCCTTGACCAGGCCCTTCCGGGGTACTGTCGAGCAGTAGTGCAGGGCTTGTGACTCCAGGTCAACCCTGGGGGATAGACGAGGATGACGGCTCCCCTAGTGAGTCGGCTCCTTCTCTTCCTCCAGGGAGTGCCTGTTCCTTGCCAGACCTTGGGTCTCGTTCCAACGCCGATGAGTTAGCTAACCCACCAGGGGCGGTGGCAGGGCTCTCTCCAAGGCAAGCTTCCCCCTCGGGGGAACATATCTCTCGTTCGCGAGAGAAGGTTGCCTCTGTGCATCGGCAATCTCCTTACGCTTTAGGTTCTCCTCCAGGGGCGGAAAGAGAACCTTGTTATAAGCGTAGTTCTCCTTCGGGCGAACTTTCCTCCTCTGCGGAGGATTTATCTGTCGATCTTATTCAGTCTCCCCCTCGGGCGGAGTCTGTTGTACGTTCCTCTCCGGAGGTTCGTAGAATGGAGGGGTGGGTAACCCCTCTCCACTCCGGGCGTTCTCCTCCTCAGGCTGTGAGGAGACGTCTTTTTGAACCTGCTGGTTCTCCTAACGTTGACCCTTCGGGGTCTTATGGCAATCACCCTTCGGGCTGGCGTTATCGTGAGTCTTCGGACTCTAGTCATGTTGATCCCGCGGGTTCTCATGACAGCAGGAGTCCTTCGGGTCTCCGTCGCGCTGAACCTTCGGGCTCTCACGACTTGAAACCTTTGGGTTTCTGTTACGCTGAACCTTCGGGCTCTCGTAACGACGGTGACGTTGAACCTCTGGGTTCTCGTACCGTCAGTCAAGCTAATCCTTTGGGATCTCGTGACAGAGGAATCTCGATTTCTCGTTACGCTGACCCTTCGGGCTCTCGTAACCTGAGTTACGCTGAACCCTTGGGTTCTCGTAACTCTAGTCGCGCTAACAAACTCCGGTTTCTCGTTGCTTTACTCCTTCGAGTTCACGCAACACAGTTCACGCAGAAGTTTCGGGTTCTCGTGACCAGAGTCATTCTTATTAAGACAGAGAGTTTTTAAACTCTCGTTGTGTTGATCGTTCGCGCTCACACAACACAAGCTATCGTGAACCTTTGGGTGAGCGTAGCAGTGAGTTCTCTCAACAACCTGAGATCTCTTGCGCGCACGACCAAGTTGGCGCGCACAGCCGAGTTGGCGCGCACGGCCAAGTTGGCGCGCACGAGCGCCTTGGCGCATGCAAACAAAAGGGCGATCATGGCGTGCAGGTTCATCCTATGGCGCTCCATATGCACGAACAGCCTATTGCTCGCCATGTGTGCGGACATCCTGTTGCGCACCATGTACGCGAACATCCTGTTGCGCACCATGTACCCGAACATCCTGTTGCGCGCGAACAACACTGCACGACATGCACGCGAGCAACCATATGCGCGCCAGGTGTGCGAACAACCTCATGTGCTCCAGGAACGCGAAAAAGGTGTGCACAGTTGGGAGAGGTGCGCGCGAGCCCCCTTCCGCCTACCAACAGTTTGGCGCAAGACCGCATGATCATCTTGGCGCTCACAATCAGTCTTTCGAGCCCCTTGGGCCTCAACAGAGACAACGGTCCCCTGTGCGACCGAGCCCAGATCCTATCCCTAAGGGTAGGCCTGTGCCTATCTTGCCTGTAGAGAAGCCTCCATCGGACAAGAGGGTTAGGGAACCTGCCCAGGTTCCTAAACCCAGGGAGCAGTCCTTTCCTAAGGATCTTCCCCCTTGTTCCACAGGAGCCCGTGACCCCCCGTGGCTTAGCACCTTATTTAATGTAATGCGCCAAGCCATGAAGGGAGTCGTTCCCGGCTCCCAGTCCTTAGGTGATATACCTAGGATTCCCTTGTCGCCTCCTCTCTTCCCGGGGTCCTCTCCTCCCTCCGATCCTAGGAGGAGGTCGGAAGTTCTCACACAGGCGAGCCCCTCAGGCAAGGGGAGACGATCATCCCCTCTCAAAAGACCTCTGGAGGAGATTAGGCATGAACCTCAGGGTAGCCCCCTGTAGTTCAAGACGCCACAGGCCAGGCCAGAGGGGGAATGGAAAAGGATTCGTCCTTCAGCTCCCAAGGAGGATAGGGTTACTTGCTTTGGAGACTCCCTCCCTTCTTTACCGGTCGAGATAGTGTCTAATGAGGCACGACATGCGACCGGACGGGATTCATCCCTTACGGCAATGGACTTACCTTCCACCTGTAAGCCGACGGAGTCCTCTAGGCCCTTGAGGACAGAGGATCTCCGGCCTCGTAGGAGGGAACCGAAGGATTTGTTCAACATTCCCAAATCCTCGGCCAGGCTTTCTTCCTCACTGCCTCCCAGGCAGCCGGAAGCAAGCACCTCCCCAGTAGTCTCCCTATCCCCAGTTGATACAGTTGACGACTTCGACCCACGCCGGGCTCTTATGGATGAGAGCTTGGACGTGGAAGGGCAGAGCGATCTCGAGGACGACGCTCTGCCAGCAGCCGCTAGCCCTAAGCTTACAAAGAATGAGAGGAAGGAGTCGGAACACGCCTTCTGGCAGGTTCTAGCCTGCATCCGTTCCATCAGTGGACTTCCAGATCCATCGGCAGCCCCTCTAGATGGAAAAGAAACGGTCCTTGACCAGTTCTATGGCACTCAGAAAGCTCATAGGACCAGTGCAGCTTTGCCCTGGTCAAAGGGGTTGAAGAGTGCCAAACAGAAGGCTGTGTCACAGGCAACTGGTTCCACCTCTTCTCTCCGCTCCAACTTGTCCTCCAAGCTCTTACCTCCTCCGTATGTGTTTCAGAGGAGGTACTACGAGATCCTCGGAGAATCCCTTCCAACGCTGCCTCTCGACCACTCTATAGAGGCACTCTCGAAGGCCACCCCCTTCGAGAAACTCTTGGGACTTCCTGTCTCCTTTTCGGCCTCTGAAATCTTAAACCCGGAAAAGGTGGCGAAGTACGCCATGCAAGCTACTTCGTGGCTGGATTTCTGGTTAGGATCCTTAGGACAAATGATGCGGTCTAAAGACCTGTCTCGGGAGTCCTCCAGGAAGTCTTTGGAGACTTTCCTTTTGTCCGGCACTTGGGCCATCGAGTTCCTCTCTCATCAGGTAGTGAACCTTTGGGCCAACATTATCCTGAAGAGTAGGGATGCCGTCAGAGGAAAGCTCCATAGACATCTCCTTCAGGTCGAAGTAGCGAGTCTGAGAAATGGTCCTTTCGAGGGCAATTCTTTGTTCCATCCCGAGGATGCCGAGCGGGTGGCAGAGAGGTGGAGGAAGTTCAGTCAGGACTCCCTCATCCAAAAGGCCTTAACAGCAAGACCTTACCCCTCTCAGCCACAGTGGAAAGCACAGCAGAACCCTCAGCCAAAAAGGGCTAAAGACCCAAAACAGCAGGGTAAAAAGGGTGCAAAGCAGGCCTTTCACAGCAAAAAGTCCTTCCGTGGGGGAAAGGGTAAGAAGGGATCTGGCCGAGGCTGGTCCCAATAAGACAGGCAATCCTCCCATTTGTACACCTGTGGGGGGATGCCTGCAAAGCCGCTGGCAGAGGTGGCTTTACAACGGGGCCGAACCCTGGACGGTGTAGGTGATTCATTCAGGGTATCGTATTCCGTTCACGCTCTCTCTCCCTCTACTGACTCGAGTGCCGATTCCATTGAACTCCTGTATGAATGGATCCGCACAGGAGTTTGCCCTCAGTGCAGAAGTCCAGTCCATGTTGGAGAAGGACGCTCTCCAGGAGGTCCTCGACGGGTCCCCAGGCTTTTACAGTCGACTCATTCTTGTGAAAAAGGCGTCTGGAGGCTGGAGACCAGTCATCGACCTCTCGGCCCTGAACAGGTTTGTCCAACAGACACCTTTCAGGATGGAGACGGCCGACACAGTCAGACAAGCGATAAGACCTCTGGACCTCATGTGCACTCTAGATCTGAAGGACGCATACTTCCAGATCCTAATTCATCCGTCTTCCAGGAAGTATCTGAGATTCATGTTCAATCGGAAGCATTACCAGTTCAGGGTGCTGTGTTTCTGTCTTTCCACAGCACCCCAGGTATTCACGAAAGTATTCGCCCTAGTATCATCTTGGGCTCACAGAGTCGGCATCCGTCTCCCAAGATACTTGGACGACTGGCTGATTCTGGCAGACTCGGAGGCGGCCCTTCTCAGCCACCGAGACGAGCTTCTAAGGTTTTGCTAGGATCTGGGGATCGTGGTAAACCTCGAGAAGTCTCAACTGCTCCCCTCTCAAGAACTGGTATACCTAGGCATGCGATTAGACACCCTAAGGCACATAAAGCGTTTCCATCAGACGAAAGGATCCAGAGACTGAGGGAGATAGCACAGGTCTTCCTCAGTCGGGAAGAGCTCCCGGCGCAGGATTGGCTTCGCCTTCTCGGTCACCTCTCTTCCCTGACCCGACTGGTCCCCAACAGTCGCCTCAGGATGAGATCCCTCCAGTGGCGACTAAAATCCCTGTGGAAACAGCACTCCGATTCCTGGGATCACCTAGTCCGCATAGGGCTAGAGGAACAGTCGGACCTCAGGTGGTGGCTGGCGGAGCCGAACCTCTGCAAAGGGGTCGATCTTCTCATCTCTCCCCCGGAGTTGATGTTGTTTTCGGACGCATCAAAAGAGGGGGGGGGGCCTCACGTGCTGCACCATTACATCTCCGGCCAATGGTCCAAATCAGAAAGGTACCAGCACATAGATCTCTTGGAGATGAGGGCAGCCTTTCTGGCCCTCAAAGAGTTCCACCAGGTCCTGGCGGGGCACTCCGTGGTGCGGATGAGCGACAACACCATGGTAGTAGCTTTTCTAAGCAAACAGGGCGGTACCTTTTCGCAGCAGCTGTGTCATCTTGCAGTAGAGATACTCAGATAGGCAGAAGACAACTCGGTGACTATCAGCTCGCTTCATTCCGGGCAAGCGGAATGTGCTAGCAGACAAGCTGAGCAGAGCGACTCAGATAGTTGGCACCGAGTGGTCTTTGAATCCTCTGATAGCCAACAAAGTCCTGACTTTGTTGGGTTCCCCGACAGTGGATCTGTTCGCAACGGCCCTGAGTTTCAGGCTCCCATTGTACTGCTCCCCAGTCCCGGATCCCCAAGCTCTTTGGCAAGATGCTTTTCAACAACGGTGGATAAACCTGGACGCTTAAGCGTTTCTCCCGTTCTGTCTGATGAGAAAAGTCCTCAACCAGGTACGAGCAAGCAACAATTTGCAAATGACCCTCATAGCTCCGCTATGGCATCACGCTGAATGGTTCCCGGACCTTCTGCATCTCCTCACGGAGATCCCGAGGGAGCATCCTCCACAACATGACCTCCTCAAACAACCACATGCCATCATCTTTCACAGAGCCGTAGCCTCGCTTCGACTTCACGCCTGGAGACTATCCAGCACCTCCTCACACAGAGAGGCTTTTTGTAACCGGTTGCGAAAAGAATGGCTGGACAGCTCAGTAGATCCACAGAGGCAGTCTACCAGGTGAAGTGGTCAGTTTACTGTGGTTGGTGTCGTGGAAGGGGTATCTCTCCCCTCGATGCCTCTGTTCCAACCATACCGGAGTTTCTTGTATACCTTGGGGAAGAAAAGCTTCTCTCGGTCTCGGCAGTCAAAGGCTACTGCTCAGCCTTGAGTCTCGCCTTTAGACTGAAAGGAGTCTATATTTCCTCTTCGTTGGAACTTTCTTTGCTAATACGCAGTTATGAGCTTACCTGCCCCCAGGCAGAGCTAAGACCTCCCCCTTGGAACGTGGTTTGGGTCCTCAGGTCTCTGAAGGGCTTCCCCTATGAACCACTACGCCAGGCCTCAGATCGACACCTCACGTGGAAGACGGTGTTCCTGCTCACTTTGGCTTCGGCCAAGAGAGTCGGCGAACTTCATGGTCTATCTGCTGATGTCTCCCACTCTAGGAGATGGGGGGAAGTAATCCTCAACTTCGTCCCTGAGTTTGTAGCTAAGACTCAAAATCCGGGTGTGCCGGACCTCAGGTTCGGCCCATTTCGGATAGAGAGTCTTCGTTCTGTAACCGAAGATCCAGACCAACTGTTACTATGTCCAGTGAGGAGTCTGAGGTGTTACTTAAAAAGAACAGCAAAAGCTCACCCCCGTGTACAAGCACTTTTTGTCAGCACGGGGAAGGTCAAGAGGAGGGTCACGAGGAATACTATTTCCTCCTGGATAAGGAAAGTAATCGAATACGCTCTATATCCAAATCCTCCTCTGTCCAACCGACCCAGAGCTCATGACGTCAGAGGCATTGCAATGTCTCTGGCATTCAAGAAAAATATTTCTGTGGCACAGGTATTGCAAGCGGGCATGTGGAAGCGTCAGACGACCTTCACAGCCCACTACCTGAAAGACCTAACCCACAGGAGCATGGAAACCTTCTCCATTGGTCCTGTGGTGGCCGCACAACAAGTGATCTAATGCCTCAGGCTCCTTGATGGACAAGTAGCAGAGGGTTGAGGGCTGAGGTTACCCGGGTTAGTCTAAGGTGAATGAAAAGAATGTCTGGCTCACTTCTTTCTTTCTCCTTCTCCCCCCCTGGGGAAATAGCTCCGCAAGACCGAAGCATAGCTGACCTCACCTCTCTGCAGGTAAGAATCATTTCCCTTGTGCATCCTGGGTATGAATGAATACTTTGTTACATCACCAATACCTCTTGAGGGAGGGTATTGGATATGTCTTAGAATCCTCGAGCCATGAGTCTCTCACACAAGCTTCTGCAGGCTGCTATCATTGAGTTACCTTGTAACTACTTTGATTTTAGCGAGGGTAGGGTTCCCTCTACTATCGATCACAGATCGAAATAGAGAGGACCCCGGGTCATGACCAAGGCCAGTTGGTAAGGACTTCCTCCCTCCTAAGAGTAGGTCACCCTAATAAATAGAGAAGGTTTGTATCTGTGTCGGAACAAATAACAAATTTGGAAATAATTTGTATTTTTCCTAACTTACAAACCTGAAGCTATTTATACAAATTGGCCCACCACCCTGTCCCCCTAGAAGTCCTGCCAGAAAGCAAAAGTGGTTTCTCAACCTACAGGTGTGAGTGAGCGGGGTAGCTAGTCTACCCCAACCCCCTCCCGCTAACTAGCGGATGGGGTAATTATCCCTCACTAAAATTGTCTTGGCTGGTTTTCAGCGTTGCCGAAAGTAATACCCTAATAAATAGCTTCAGGTTTATATGTTAGGAAAAATACAAATTATTTCAAAATTTGTTATATTTCCCTTTCAAAATCAGCCTTTACCTCAAACCTACAACTATGCACAGAGCTAGGCTCTTCCAGGTACACATCAAACAAACAAACACGCGCGGAAGGCGCGAAAAGTGCATACACAGGTTCACACAACACGTGCTTTCCCTATCCTACACCTGTCTAAATTAGGCAAGGTCACAGCCCAAGTGTCTCTATGGTTCACAGCAAAATATGGCCGATCAACCGATACCCGAGTTGCGAATTCCTCTGTTTTGGTCTGTGTCCACATTGACTTTACTTTATACAAACGAAATTCTGAATCCTCATTCTTAACAGGTATTTCTACGGAAAAACAAAACTTGCCCTTTAACTTAGTAATAGTCACAGATGACATTTGATAGAACTCCACTAAACTATTCCCTATAGGAGGAGTAAACATTGGCACTGCCTCATGAATTTTCTTAATGGTCCTCAAAAATTCCCTGGGGGGTAAGATGTCGTATGTGAATTCCCTGTGGTCGCCACTTGTTGAATCTGGCTTGCCACATTTCCTAAGTGTAGAGTTAGCTCACTAGCTACAAAAGCTAATTGTGTAGCGCTTTCTACATAAATCACATCTCTTTGGACCTGTTGTAATTTCTCCCCAAAATTATCAACCCTCTTCTATAATAATCCTAGCGCCTCCTGTCCTTTAGCTACTGACATAGAAACTGTCTTCAGTTTCTCATCTATGATATGGGTATGAGATATTACTTTATTTATCAAGACGTGCGTATTTTTTTCTTCCTTTATCAACGCGGTCTCTAACTGATCGAGTTCCGACCGGGTAATTAGCCTAGTCCAACCTCCAATCAATTCGCCAATCCAGTTAAATGCACTTTTATTTCTATCCCCTTTTGAAACCACGAAGTCTTCGAAGGTATCCAATGAGTTACTAAGGGCTCTTTTTACCTTGTTAAGAATCGTTCTTAATTTAACCACAGTAACTTCTTCTTTAACCAGTTTCAATTGATCCTCTAACTTGTTAATCTGACCCAGAATCGTAACTAGTGGACTTGCAACTTTCACGGGATCATAACTAATCAACAAAACATGTACGTCAGACGTGAAAGACATCCTAAATCTTTCATGAAAGACTAGCCTTTACGTACTCTCACTTCACTGTTCACACACACAAGCAATTAGCAAACACACTGCCGCAAAAAGTCGGACACTTCCCATGGCTAATTAGTTAACCTAATCCTATTGCTAAATCCTGGCTAACTGACACCAAACCTAGGCTCACTGCCTTTTAAAGGGCGGTCGCCTCTCTCTCTCTGGCATCGTTATCAGAGCAATGAACTCTCCATGCCCAATCATTCAAATTACAATCTGGACAAACTGCTGACACATTGCTCGCATCACCACAGAAAACAAGCTGTTGGGCAGAAATTTCACAAGAGAGACACAACCTACACACATCGTTTTCACAACAGCAACATTCCAATCTTGTGTTGTCTCATCTCTTTTGCTCGAACTCAAACTAAGTCGAACGCAAACTCTGCCAAACAAACAACAATCATTCTTGGACACTTATTCATCCAAGCTGACCTACATCACACAAACAAAGGCTCTTGTGTTACCATCACAACATCACTACCTACTTCGCACTTTACAGCCCTAAGCCATGTAGGCCTGGGTCTTCCAATTCTTCTAGTGCCTTGTGGAGCCCAATTAAACGTTTGACAAACCAATCTCTTCAGGGGAGTGCAACCACCCACTACAGAGAACTAATTCGAAACCAAAATTTCCTAATGCAATTACGAACAGGGAAAACCATTCCAATCAGATCTACGTTAAATCTCAAACAACAAAAAACACAAGGCGGAAAACGTAAATTTATGTTAAAACTAAACGCCATAGAATTTCTTCAAAGTCAAAACTGTCCCCAAATTATGTTAAACTTTATTCAGACCATGACAATTCTTCATAACCTGTCACTGAGGTCAATAAAAAATCTCTTTATTCCATTTCCAAAGGAAAAGAAAAAACTCTAAAGAAAAAAAAAAATATATTTCCCTACCCTTAAGGGACAACCATTAGCAAAAAAGGAAATAGTTCTCTCTCATCTCTTCTCACAGGACTATCTCACAAGGAAACGACTCTCACTCAGCCATCTCCACTTTTTTTTTTTCTGAGAACATATGACGCCGCTCCTGGGCGTGCGCAATCTCTCTCTCTCTCTCTCTCTCTCTCTCTCTCTCTCTCTCTCTCTCTCTCTCTCTCTCTCTCTCTCTCTCTCTCTCTCCCTCCGCACATGTACGCGAACTCAAACATTCGCTCACACAGAGACTGAGATGGGTCAAACTCTTTCTTCCTCGCATCTTTCAGCGAGTAACAAACTTAAAGCTAAAAACAGCAGAAAAAGAAAAGAAACCATTGTCTCTTGGCCTTAGAGACAAGTCACAGACATACATAACTATGAAGGGCAATTAACTAGACTCCTATTGGGTCTCTAAACATACACAAAGCCACTAAAATACTAGGCTTTATCTCGTGGATTCACCAAATCACTTAATTACAATCAAACCCACTTTTTACGCTATACTTCGACACCAAAACATATCCTTTTTTCTTTAACACAATCTGACATAAAACATAACTTTTTCTTATCAGACATTAATCAGATAATGAAGGCAATGGTATGGCTACTCATTGTCACCTTCTAACCCAAAGTTTGTTTGGTTGATATGATTCCCTTGATACTTAAAAACAAGGAATTAACCTAAGAACTCGTTACATGAATCAGAGTTTATTGCTTGACTAAACTATTCTTCAAAACATAGGTTAGCCTATCAAGTCTTGCAACACTAGGCCTACTGTTATAACTATCGTGTCACCAATATCTGGTTTTACAATCATTCCGATCATTTACTTTACCCTTCGCCACAAACAAATGAAAATCTACGGCAACTTGTTCGCCATTTCTCAAAATTTTCACATTACTTATTTGTTCTCGCGAGTTAACTAGAACTGACAATCACATAAGAACTCAAATTCTCTTCTCTATATCATGTTGTCAATTATTACCTAAAAGCAATCAATTTTTGTTCACTTGTCACGATTTTTCCAAAACACATAACCCGCTACAGAGTTAGAAAACAAAGATCTAATTCTGACCGCTAAGTAAAAAGAAATTACGTTACTTGTCAAGATCTTAGATTTCTTGTCAACCCCAAAAAAAATAAAACTCACTCAGGGTGTGCTCTTTAATATTGGCTGTGACATCATAATGCTTGCTCAGGGAATTCACACATCATCACATTTGTTTCATTCATTTTTGCTCATGACTGGCCTTTTAACACAACATATTCATGCTCCCTGCTAAATCATTTGACATCACTTTCTCAAAACAATCTGTTAACAATGCTCGGTGTCATCAATCAGACCGAACGCTGGCAAACAAATCACTTACGACACACTGTAACTAAAGGAAACAAAACGCAAAATCTTTAAACCTCCTACGTAACATTACCAATTACTTGACAACTGTTAACAACTGAACGCGCTTCTGTTATTACGTTAACAACTCGTCTTCATCAATTAGGATAATCTCAGACGAAAACTGACAAACAATAGCTTAACTCTTTCTTTTAAAACATTTCATAACGATCTAAGTATGCTATTGATCGACTACGGAATGTGACGTAAGAACAAATATTGTGACACTAATTTCCCAAATTACCAATGTAACTAACTTACATCTTTTTTTCTCCATAATTTTATGAAGTCCTCACTCAAAAGAGACATCATAAAGAACTTCATAACTTCGTCTTAACTCTGAACTTACAAACATTCTACATTTCCTCTCTGGAATTAAACAACTGTTAACACAAAGTTATCTCAACATGGGACTTTACTTCTTTTCCAAAAATCACATTTAACATCTTTGACCACAAAGGTCTCAAAAAACAAACTTACGCTACTATAAGCATTTAACATCTTTGCCCACAAAAGTCTCAAAAAACAAACTTACGCTACTATAAGCATTTAACATCTTTGACCACAAAGGTCTCAAAAAACAAACTTATGCTACTATAAGCCAAAGAAACTATGCAATGAAAACTTATACTGTAGTTCATACAGCACTAAGAACAATTTCTCATTTAACCACACAGCAACAAAACCAATCTGACTTTCTTCTTTTGTGAACAGAAAAGTTAATCTTTACTCAAACCTTTAACTCTGAAAACATTTTACTCGACTAGTTACTTTCTTCACTCAAAACTAGTGTTCTTTCATCCATCTTAACATTACGTAAAGAAATCGGGATGATAGCTTCGTTACTCTACACACTTTTTACAAAATCTCAAAACATATTAGTTAACCATAAAACTACAGATTTTGTACCATGTTACTTAACTTGTGTGGGAGGTTGATTGCTGTGGGTCGCTTTGGGTCCCTCGTCCTACAGTTGCTGTCTGGGACCTCTTCCACTTTTCGGGATTGTCCTTGACCTTTGTGGGCGTGTCATTTCTACCAATACGCCTGCTGCTGCTTGGACGACGAAATCCTCAATGGCAGAGGTAATCAAACACACTCTAACTGCTGTTGACAGGGTCCTGGGTCGCCATTTTGAACGGCGATTTTCGATGCTGTTGCTCCTGCGACGGGAAACTAAATTCGGCGACGATTTTAGACGTACATGAGGGGGTACTGTCTTCTTTTCCAACAGGAACATTGCCGTGTCATCCTCTCTAGGACGAATGTGTTTCCTTACAATTTCCTCTCTTGGCCGCCATCTGTTTCGGCCCTCTCGACTCGACGTAAGGGCGCTAAGGTCTCCTCCCCACAGGTCCTCCAGGGGTGACTTATCCACAAAACTCCTGGTTGTTTCCTTCCGGACGGGAACAAAGTTACTGGTGGTACTTAGGCCTAACCTCCGTTGTAGGTGTCTTCTCAGATCTGCCCACGACCCGGGTTCCACAAATTCGAGATCTCTCCTCACCTTCCTATGGGCATTTCCTCGAATTCTCTGTTTTGCCATGATGATTTTTGGACGATCAGTCCCATATTGCTCCAACGTCGTTCCACAGAACTCAGAAATGTTTTGTATCTGCTGTATCGTCCATTCCCTCCGGCCCGGGGTCGAACCCATCTTCCAGTGAAGAGCTATTTTGGTATTCTCCCTGCTATGCTGGTCTCTCTGTGCCCATCGATGTTCCACTGTGTACAGGTTCTCCTTGTGTCTTTACGACATGACGTGGACCTCCGACGGTTCCGCCAACTTCAATGTACAAATCTTCCTGTCCCTGTACACTCATGTTGTAATTTGTATTTTCTCAAGGTTATTGAAATAATCCCACCACAATGCCACCAAAATTTGTCAAGACAGACAAATTAAATAAAAAATATAGTTCAAGAAACAGGATAAGACAGACTAATCAGCATTTCAAACTTTCTTGTATTTAAATGAAAATTTCACAAGTTCATTCTGGAGCACTTCATAAATTTCTAAGTTATTGAAAATTCTGTAAAGCATCTTTAAAATCAAAGTGACAAGTGCTCTTACACTAAAAATATTACATCATAATTTTCTTGGGCGAGCATACAGCTAAGAGACGAAGTCTATATAAAAGATTTTTGGGCTCAAGCCATGTCGTCCTGATGGAAGGTTCCTTTAGGCAGCTTTCTAAGGGATATTTAGCTACAGTGATACTCCCAGAGAATTGACCATAGGTCTCCAGAATTCTAACTCCTGGCGCAAGTATCCTTAAAAAATTTCTTAAGGATATTACATAATATCAGGGGACGTATTTCTTGATACGACACATGGCAATCTTCACCCCGAATAGAGTTTTCGCTCTGAGGGGGAAGTGGCAAAATTGAAGGGGAGCCATCATCTAGGTTACCCAGTGGATACCCTTCCCATACTACTACAGCGCCCAAGATGGCGATCCATTCCTTTATTAGTCGCGAATTAAGCATGGTGTATCTCCCGCTTGCTCTCGGTATTTGTGTTTCTAATGTTTGGGATTTATCATGCATTCTCCAGCATCTTTAGCCTCTTGAAAGTTGAGTATTTAATCTTTCCTGTGTATAATTTTTAGCCCCCTTCTCACTGTTAAATTAGCATAATTTAGATGTGTTTATCAGAGCTTAGCCGTCCACCGGAGGCGCCATTTTGGACGCTGTCGTTCGCCATATATACCTTATTTAGTCAGTAGAACGACGTTCCCGGTATTTAGCTTTAATGAATTATAGCTATTTAGGCAAAATTCTACTAGTGAAGATAAGATCATACACGTATATTTCCTCTTCTGTGAAATGTGTCAATTGTATACGATAGTCTCTCGGTGACGTAGCATAGCCGAGATCTCGACTCGCGCTATGCTATCCTAATGCGTTTTAGTATACTTTCGTACATTATCCCCGTTTACCCTCTTGTATCGTTTTATCAATTCAATAGGAGATAGTATATCTCCTAGAATTATTTATATAATTCGATATTCGTCTCTTTTAGAGATTTAAGGGTAAACCCTACCTTCCCTCCGAGTGTCGCCATTAGGCAACAACCCTATCTTGGTCTTGCCATAGAGTAGTGTACTCCGGCTTGACTAGGCTAGTGTTTTTCTGTCTTCCCTCTTTGCCGGTGAGTATCCCGGCTTTGAATTACGACAGTAACTCAGAGTATTCAGTCTTGATGTCGGCAACTCTACTGCCGGGGGAATAGTCACTCCCCTGCCTGTTTACAGTTGCAGACATGGGAAGCCTGGCTTCCCTAGTCCACAACCGAAAGTGGTAGTACATTGCCGCCACCTTCTCCCTTGTGGTCTAGAAGACATGTCTTGTTTTCGGCAAGGTCTTGGGCTGAGGAATCGATATTCTTCTGCCGCCCAAGACGGCGCCGGCATAGAAACAATGTTTTTGAGTTTGTGACCGAAAGTGGGTGGCAATTGTGCCGCCTTCTTCCGACACGAAACACAAGACCCTTTTATTATTATTGTTACTAGCCTAGCTACAACCCTAGTTGGAAAAGCAAGATGCTATAAGCCCAAGGGCTCCAACAGGGAAAAATAGCCCAGTGAGGAAAAGAAATAAGGAAATAAACAAATGATGAGAATAAATTAACAATATATCATTCTAAAAACAGTAACAGCGTCAAAACAGATATGTCCTATGTAAACTATTAACAACGTCAAAAAAAGATATGTCGTATATAAACTATAAAAAGACTCATGTCAGCCTAGTCAACATAAAAACATTTGCTCCAACTTTGAACTTTTGAAGTTCTACTGATTCAACTACTCGATTAGGAAGATCATTCCACAACTTGGTAACAGCTGGAATAAAACTTCTAGAATACTGTGTAGTATTGAGCCTCATAATGGAGAAGGCCTGGCTATTAGAATTAACTGCCTGCCTAGTATTATGAACAGGATAGAATTGTCCAGGGAGATCTGAATGTAAAGGATGGTCAGAGTTATGAAAAATCTTATGCAACATGCACAATGAACTAATTGAACAACAGTGCCAAAGATTAATATCTAGATCAGGAATAAGAAATTTAATAGACCGTAAGTTTCTGTCCAACAAATTAAGATGAGAATCAGCAGCTGAACACCAGATAGCAGAACAATACTCAAAACAAGGTAGAATGAAAGAATTAAAACAATTCTTCAGAATAGATTGATCTCCGAAAATCTTGTAAGACTTTCTCAATAAGCCATTTTTGTGCAATTGAAGAAGACACAGACTTAATGTGTTTCTCAAAAGTAAATTTGCTGTCGAGAATCACACCTAAAATTTTAAAAGTGTCATACAAATTTAAAGAAACATTATCAATACTGAGATCCGGATGTTGAGGAGCCACCGTCCTTGACCTACTTACAGTCATACTTTGAGTTTTGTTAGGATTAAACTTCATACCCTATAATTTGCACCATGCACTAATGTTAGCTAAATCTCTATTAAGGGATTCAGCAACCCCAGATCTACATTCAGGGGATGGAATTGATGCAAAGAGAGTAGCATCATTTGCATATGCAACAAGCTTGTTTTCTAGGCCAAACCACATGTCATGTGTATATAATATGAAAAGTAATGGGCCAAGAACACTACCCTGTGGAACACCGGATATCACATTCCTATACTCACTATGGTGCCCATAAACAACATTAACATGGTCAAAGGCAGCACTAAAATCAAGGCCAATCATACGAACTTCCTGACCTCAATCAAGGGATCTCTGTCCTTTAGCGATGGCCTAGCCGTCGCAATATTTTTGGCTGGTATTCTATAATCTCCCTGCTTGCTGGGTGGATTGCGATGCCTGCCAGGCTCCTACAAAGGCGACTTGATTGCCGCTTCGACCTTCCCCCTAACGGATGCAAGGCTCCAGGAAAGGTTGTGCCGGCCATGACGGCTGCCGGTGGGAGACCCTTATGACTTTGAGTGTTCTTCAGTCCTCTCTTGGACTGCTATCCACAAACCCTGGAACCGGCAGAGCAGCCGGCAACAGATTCTGTGACTGGATGGAAGCTAGAATGATACATTCCCCCCTTCCATTTGAACCCTCATTCTGGAAGAAGGCAGTAGGGACAGTAGCCTCTACAACCCTATTTGTTCTACTAAACTATAATAATAAGGTAGCCCTTCTCTCCATGCTTTCTCTCTGTCTGTCGGCAAGTGCCGTCAGGTACCACCCTAGCCGGCAGAACTACAGTACAGTGAAACCTCTACATACGAATGTCTTAACATACGAATTTTCCAACATCCGAAGTAAAATTCGACCAAATTTCTGTCTCGACACCCGAAGTGTTGCTCCAACATACGAAGTAAACAATACGCGTACGCATGGAATTTTTTCGAAAGCGTCAACCGAGGGACGCCAATCGAGCGTCACCTTGATCAGTCCTCTTATCTCGTGCGCATCGTGTGGTTGTTCTTTATTCGCTCCGTTATTAACAGTGTTTTCTATCTTACTTTTTCACGTGTTGTTTTCTGTGATTCGTAATCATGGGTCCTAAATAGCTTAGTTTCGGTTCAGGAAGTTGTAGTAGTGGTGAAAAAAGGAAGAAGTCAATGCTTTCATTAGAACTAAAGCAAGAAATAATAGAAAAGCATGAGCGAGGTGTACGTGTTAGCGATCTGGCTAAACAATATGGCCGGAATATGTCTACAATCTCGACGATCATAAAACAGAAGGCAATATCCTTTGTGTCAAGCGAGAGTAAATCCTTAGATTCCTCTGCAAATGGATTCCCCATTTTCTCTATTACGCTTGTTAGCCACTGGACCTTTTCAAAGAACATTATTGCTAAATTTGAGGTTCCTATGACAATATACACTGTGGCTTTCTAAGAAATCCACAAAATGAGTACTCGTCGGGGCCATCTTGAAAAATGACCGCCATAATGAATTTTCTGGAGGGTTAGTACTTTTAATTGGTAACATGACCTCAACAGAACATTATTGCCAAATTTCATGTTTATATAACAATTTCCTCTGTGTGTTCTTAACAAAAACATGAAACGAGGCTGCGTCTGGTGGCCATCTTGAAAAATGGCCACCAAATTGAATTTTTTTCATGGCTAGCACTTTTTTTTTTTTCTGAAAAAGTGACCTATAGGCAACAATCATGCCAAATTTCATGCTTATATCACGAAGTGCATGATGTTTTGCTTAACATGCTCTACTAACAATATTGTTGGCATTATGAGGAAGAATGGATAGAGAGATAGCTCCGACAAATGGCTTAACAGGGCCCTTGCATGCCGATAAACGTGTTCATAAAAAAATGCGTTTATGGTAGGCTAGTACAGTGGTAACGTGTTCGCCAAGCATTAGTATGGCAGCAGATAGATCCCAGCCCCATGTCGTGAGTTTAAGCTGTTTATTGGGGAGGCCACTGCTATGGTTGGGCACCGCATTGGGGGTTGGGCTTGCTTGGCTGACGTTCTGGTGAGCATCTATTCTGATGAAACTGTAACTGAAACCAGACACCTTTAAACTTTAACTATTTTGCTACTTACTTACAATAACAAGCCTTCTGACTTGTGGGACATGATCATTAGGCAGATTCAAGTTTATTTTGCTTGACTCAGAAATGTGAGCCCACTATGAATAGGCCTAAAGTACAAATAATAATAATAATAATAATAATAATAATAATAAATGATAAAGTTTCTAAGGCACTTATTTGACTCAAAATGACTGCTCAATGATGCCTGAAACTGTAATAGACCGAGCACTTCCTCCAGCAAAATGCTTCATGCACCAGAAGTCAAGTACTTGCGTAAAGGCAAACTATCTTCTCGAAGTCGTTGTAACGTGGATAAGAAAAAGCATAATAGAGATACAGTGGAACCTCTACATACGAATGTCCTAACATACGAATTTTCCAACATCAGAAGTAAAATTCGATCAACTTTCTGTCGACACCCGAAGTGTTGCTCCAACATACGAAGTAAATAATACGAGTACGTGTGGAATTTTCTCGAAAGCGGCAACTGATTTGCTGTTGACGCCGCTAGACGGCAGCACATCGGAGGGACGCCAATCGAGCGCCGCCTTGATCAATCCTCTCATCTTGTGCGCATCGTGTGATTGTTCTTTATTCGCTCCGTTATTAACAGTGTTTTCTATCTTACTTTTTCACGTGTTGTTTTCTGTTTCGTAATCATGGGTCCTAAAAAGCTTAGTTTCTGTTCAGGAAGTAGTAGTAGTGGTGAGAAAAGGAAGAAGTCAATGTTTTCATTAGAACTAAAGCAAGAAATAATAGAAAAGCATGAGCGAGGTGTGCGTGTTAGCGATCTGGCTAAACAATATGGCCGGAATATGTCTACGATCTCGACGATCCTAAAACAGAAGGCAGCCATTAAAGCAGTGAAACCTTCGAAGGGGATCACGATTATTTCCAAACGTCGTAGCCCTACCCTTGAAGAGATGGAACGCCTTTTGTTAATATGGGTCAAGGACAAGGAGATTGATGGCGATACGATCACTGAAACGATCATTTGTGAGAAGGCCAGTGCTATCTACAGTGACTTGAAGGTGGCGGGCTCTGTGGGTGACGCGGGGGAGAGTTCCGCCGATCCTACGACGGAGGAATTCAAGGCGTCTCGAGGTTGGTTCGAGAAATTCAGGAAACGGACCGGGATTCATTCAGTTGTTCGGCATGGAGAAGCTTCAACTTCGGACACCAAGGCTGCTAAAGACTTAAAAAGTTCGAAAGCATCGTGGCGGAGGAAGGCTACGTAGAGCAGCAGGTGTTCAACTGTGATGAAACCGGTCTGTTTTGGAAAAAGATGCCTAGTCGAATGTACATTACCGCCGAAGAGAAGAAAATGCCTGGACATAAGCCAATGAAGGATCGGTTGACTCTTGCGCTTTGTGCCAACGCCAGCGGTGACTGCAAAATTAAGCCTTTATTAGTTTACCATTCCGAAAACCCTAGGGCATTTAAAGCACATAGAATTAATAAAGATCTGCTACATGTTCTATGGCGTTCTAATTCTAAGGCTTGGGTTACTAGGCATATCTTTGTGGAATGGGTAAACGTAGTTTTTGGCCCTGCTGTCAAGAAGTATCTTCAGGAGACGAATTTGCCTTTGAAGTGCTTGCTTGGTTTGGACAATGCACCCGCTCACCCCCCCGGACTCGAAGATGATATCATCGACGAATACAAATTCATCAAAATGTTGTATCTTCCACCGAATACCACCCCTATCCTCCAGCCCATGGACCAGCAAGTCATCTCTTATTTTAAGAAGCTGTACACCAAGCACTTATTTAAGCAGTGCTTTAATGTCACGCAAAGCACCAACTTAACTTTGCGTGAATTTTGGAGGAGCCACTTTAATATCGTGCACTGCTTAAAGATCATATATCAGGCTTGGGAGGGAGTAACTCGTCGGACCCTGAATTCAGCTTGGAAGAAGCTTTGGCCTGATGCTGTTGCTCCCAGAGATTTCGAAGGTTTTGGCCCCGAGAATGAACCTGTGCTTGCCGCCGAGGAAGACGTCGATGAGATTGTATCCCTTGGCAAGTCCATGGGTCTGGAGGTGGATGAAGATGACATCACCGAACTCGTCGATGAGCATCATGAAGAGCTCACCACCGAGGAACTCGAGGAGCTACAAGCCATGCAGCATGATGAGTTCCAAGCGCAGTTGAGTGAGTCGGAGGAGACCGAGGAGGTAGGCCAAATCTTAGGTACGGCGGAAATAAGACAGATGTCGGCATATCATCAACACGTGGTTGATTTCATCGACAAGCATCACCCACAGAAACTTCAGGTTTGCCGTGTAGTTGCGCAATTCGATGATGTTTGTTTAACTCATTTTAGAAAAATCCTCAAAAGCCATACCAAGCAACTTTCACTCGAAAGTTTCTTTAAAAAATCTCTAGTAAAACGGTCTAGTGATCATGATGAAAAGAAAGAAAGTGAAGCAAAGAAAAGAAAGACTGAATTGAGTGAAAGTGATGAAAATTAAAAATAAGAAAAGAAAAAAAAAGGTAAAAAAAAATATAAAATTATAAAAATAAAAAAAAAAAATAAGCTAAGTTAAGTTAAAGTTCACGTAGTGTAAGTTATCGTACACGTTATCGTACAAAGTCGCCGTCCCTACCTCCTCGCTGATCTTCTATCTCCTCCTGCGTAGCAGTCCCTACATCTGCGCTGGCCTGTCGCTAAGGTAAAGTTTTACATAAAAACCCCTTTTTTATTTATTATTTCTTTATTATTATTCTTTTTTTAGATAGTTATGTTATATTGTATTAATGTTATGTGTAATTACAGTTTGTGTAGCCAATTATTAAGGAGTTATTATGGGTTTTTAGGCTGAGGAACGAATTAAACAAATTACCGTGTATTCTTATGGGAATATTTGCTCCAACATACGATCTTTTTAACATACGAAGCAGTTTCTGGAACGAATTAAGATCGTATGTAGAGGTATCACTGTATAAGATTATACAGTAGCCAGTATATCTGCAGTATAGTATATACTGCAGGCAGAAAACTATAGTATATAATATACAGTAGTTTATATTTTCCAACATATTCTGTGTGTCCTTTCATAGTCCATTGTTGAGACCAATTATAATTTTGAAGTGAAGTATTCCTTCAATAGCCTGATGAGCCATAGGTCATCAGAACTTAATATTCTTACCCTACAATATTAATATTCCATTATGGAAGGGTTAGTGCTAGTATACACTAATTTTAGCTCTAGAGATTAGAGCTCTTCCACTCTAGTTTTTTCCTTAATAAGGAAATTCTAAATATTAATATTGAGGGAGGTCATAGCAATTGGCTGGACAGGAGACACAGATATGTGTCTTAACTATTTTCTTTCTAGCTTACTATCCTAAGCTTTAAGGATAATAGTAGTGCCATTTTATGCATGAATATAGAAATATAAAAATTTATCAAGTGTGATAAATTACCCCATACTCATTTCATTTTCCTTTCTTTACAGGAGGAGACCAAGGTGAAGTGTGAGGTGATGTACTGTAACTACAAGAGTAAGAACTTTTGTGGTCACACCATGTGCAGGTCTCATGCCCCCTGCTCCATCGCAACTGAAACCTTGAGATACTGGGATCTCAAGGACTGCAACGTCTGCTCAGCCGTGATGACCGAGGGTTTCGGTGATCTCAAGTCGACGGAGTCGAGGGACGCTGCGAGGGTAAAGCTTCGGAAATGGGTACGAGGGTTCCAGAAGAACTCTCCGGGACCGTACCTACCCAGTGAACTTATGAGAAGCATGCTGTTCCCGAAGGCAACAGCTGATGCCATCGTACCTCAGGCACGACCCGGGCCTCCTTGCATCCAGCTCGCAATTGAGGCTGACATCATTGAAGCTCTGAAAGGCATGGACATCCATCGGGAGAGGATGTCTGAAGTGTCCTAGGACACTGTAAAGGATCTCCTTCAAGAGGATCCTGAAGAAGAGGTGGCCCAACCACCTGGAGGAGACGAGGATCTGGAGTCGACGGAAACGGAGGACCCCCTGCTGTCTGTGTCGGCATTCCAGCCTGTGCCGTTAACGTCTTCAGATCCTACCCCTCCACTAGACCCGCTGGGTCAAGCGGTTATGGCTCAGATCACGATGCTAATGGACTCAATACGTCAGGAAAACATAGACATGCGGAAGGAATCCGTGAAGCAACCCGCATAGTCACTTCTCGTGGGTCTTTCAAGCGACCTACAGTGAACCCTCGTTTATCGCGGTAGATAGGTTCCAGTCGCGGCCGCGATAGGTGAAAATCCGCGAAGTAGTGACACCATATTTACCTATTTATTCAACATGTATATTCAGACTTTTAAAACCTTCCCTTGTACGTAGTACTGTTAACAAACTACCCTTTAATGTACAGAACACTTAATGCATGTACTACAGTACCCTAAACTAAAACAGGCACAAATATTAAAGTTGATTTTATATCATGCATTTCCTAAACCTGCTAAAAAGCACGATAAAAAATGGCAACTAATGTTTTGTTTACATTTATCTCTGATCATAATGTAGAAACAAACTGGAGGTAGAGCTTTGCTTATTACCCAGACATATTTCCCATACTTTTCCCTTAGAACTACATCACATCTTCCTACTTTAGATATATATATATATATATATATATATATATATATATATTTATATATATATATATATGTGTGTGTGTGTGTGTGTATATATATATATATATATATATTTATATGTATACACATATACATACCTACATATATACATAAGTACATGCATACATATATATATATATATATATATATATATATATATATATATATATATTACTGTATATATATGGGTTATGGAAAAAATCCGCGAAGTGGTGAATCCGCGATGGTCGAACCGCGAAGTAGCGAGGGTTCACTAAGTGTCTGACCTTCCACCTTGCTCCAAAACCAATCTCTGGAGGTATGCAGAGTTTATGCCCATCACGAATGGGAAACTCTACATTTTGGAGAAGATGGGAGCCATCCCCCTGGACGACATCCAATTTTGGCCAAACTTTGCGGCTTACCCGGAATGTTTTATCCGGCTGAAGAGTGAGCCGTCGTCTAAGGAAGAGACGGAACCTAAGGAAGTCATGGTTTTCGACCATGAGAAGGCACAGGCTCTCTTGACGAGTAGCCTGAAGAAGGCAGGGTATACCAACTCTAGAGTTTCTGCACTGAGCAAGAAACTTTTCTTGTTCCTTCTTCAAGAGCTTTCCCCTTCTCGTCGAAAGCTCTCCAAAGTGTGCTGAAGGCAATTGATGCAGGCAAACCATATCCTACGCTAGAGGAGTTTAGGCCATTGTCTCTGGCCTTGCCCATGGATGAGAAGGATTGGAAGGAGGTGCACCTAACCTTCTCAGTTGCGAAACTCAATGCGGACATCGCAGGACAGCAGTTCAGCGAGAACCTCCTGAAGATGTCGGACTTTCTCCTGAGAAGAGAACAGAAGACAAAGGAGAGACTAGCCGCCTCTCTTTCCCTCCAGAACTGCATGGAGATGTGTGTAGGCGTTGCTAGCACCCCAGACATATACACAGTCCTGGCTAAGATGCACATGGCCACCCTAGTCAAGGACTTGTATGCTTTCGTGAAGGCCAGGAGGGCCTGCACAGAGTTTGTGTTTGCCAATGCAATGGTTAAACACGAACCCAGGAAGCTCTTCCCAAAGGAAGTAGTCCAAGAAGTCGTCGCAAAAGCCGCCACAGAGAATAGGAATCTTCTCCAAAAGTGGGGCATTTCTTCAAAGGGAAAATCTTCCCTGATGCTGGTCCCCAACCTAAGAGGAAGATGAAGAAGCCAAGACTACCTTCTCGACCTGTACAACATCCCACGGTCACCATGACCACGATGCCCCAAGTGGTCGCTCAACCACAAACCACCTTCCAAGTGGTGCCTCAACAGCTGGTAGCCCAGTCACCAGCCTTCAACCCAGGCTTTGAGAGGCACACCACTACCTTTCGCCCAAAAGGAAGAGGATCTAGACGGGGCTCCTCAAGAAACCCCTCACGAGGTAGGGGAGGACGTGGTCAGGGTGGCAAACCCTCAGGACCATCCAAGCAATGAGATGCTCCAGGTAGGAGGGAGACTCCTCCACTTTCAGGATCGTTAGACCTTCGATCCCTGGGCCCACAGCCTAATAAAAAATGGACTAGGATGTAAATGGAACAGATCTCTACCTTCATTTCCTCAGTTCTTCCAACACTCCACCCCCTTTCTGGAAGAATATACCTTAGAACTCTTGAACACTAAGGTTATAAGGAAAGCAAAGTCCATCAAATTCCAGGGAAGGCTGTTTTGTGTTCCCAAGAAAGACTTACAAACTCAGAGTCATTCTAGACTTGTCGCCATTCAACAAGTTCATCGAGAACAACAAGTTCCGGATGCTAACCCTTCAACACATAAGGACCTTGTTACCGAAACGGGCGTACATAGTCTCAATAGACCTGGCAGATGCTTACTGCCACCTTCCAGTCAGTCGCCCCCTCTCCTCCTACCTAGGATTCAAGTTACAGAAGACAAAGTATGTCTTCAGAGCCATGCCCTTCGGACTAAACATAGCCCCAAGGATCTTCACGAAACTTGCGGACGCAGTCGTACAACAGGTAGCCGCATACCTGGACGACTGGCTGGTGTGGGCAGCATCCAAGACTGCTTGTCTGAAGGCAACCAAGAAAGTGATCCAGTTCCTGGAACATCTGGGATTCAAGATCAACTACAAGAAGTCTTGCCTCTCTCCAGCTCAAGAGTTTCAATGGCTGGAAATCCAATGGAACTTGCAGTCACACCGTCTCTCCATTCCACCAAAGAAGAGGAGTGAGATCGCGGGTTCTCTCAAGAGACTACTGAAATCCAACAGGATCTCAACGTCTCAACGACAACAGGAAAGAGTACTGGGCTCTCTCCAGTTTGCAGCAGTAACAGACCCAGTGCTAAGAGCACAGCTGAAAGATGCATCAGGAGTCAGGAGAAGATACACATCAAACGCTCGAAGAGATCTACAGAGACCGGTACCGACCTTACTACGATCGCCTCTGAAGCCGTGGTCGAAGGTCAAGAGCCAAGCAAGGACTGTTCTCTTACAACCACCTTAACCATTGGTAGTCATCCACACGGATGCCTTGACGGAGGGATGGGGGAGGTCAATCCCATCAAAGGAAAGCTCAAGGTACCTGGTCATCCCTTTTCAAGACCTTTCACATCAACATTCTGGAGGCCATGGCAGTCCTCCTGACATTGAAAAAGGTATCCCCTCACAGATCAGCCCACATCAAGCTTGTCTTGGACATCGAAGTGATAGTTAGATGTCTGAATTGACAAGGCTTGAGATCGCCCTACATCAATCACGTGATGTTGGCCATCTTTCGCTTGGCAAGAAAGAAAAGATGGCTCTTATCGGCAGTTCACCTACAAGGGTTCCGCAGTGTGACGGCGGTTGCTCTATCCAGGCTAAAGTCGATAGTCTCAGAATGGTCCCTAGACGCAGACTCATTCTCCTTCATCTTGGAAAAAGTCCCGGAACTGCAGTTCGACGTCTTTGCAACGAGCGACAACAAGAAACTACCTCGATACGTAGCCCCATACGAGGACCCTCGGGCAGAGGCGACGGACGCCATGTCCCTCGATTGGAACAGATGGACTCACATCTACCTGTTCCCACCAACAAATCTCCTACTGAAGGTCCTCAACAAGCTGAGATCCTTCAAGGGAACAGCAGCAGTGGTGGCCCCCAAGTGGCCCAAGAGCAATTGGTTCCCTCTGGTTATAGAACTGAAGTTGAGGCTGTTTCCTCTACCAAACCCAGTTGTATCCCAACTGGTTCATAAGTCAACTGTCTTCGCTTCATCACAGAGAACCCAAAGCCTTCATCTCATGATTTTCTCGCCTTAGCAGTCAAGAAAAGATTTGGGATCTTGAAAGACAGTATCGACTTTATAGAAGAATACAAGTCAAAGTCAACCAGAAGACAATATGAATCTTCTTGGAAGAAGTGGGTCTCTTTTGTCAAAGCCAAAAAGCCGATGGGAATCTCGATAGACTTCTGCCTGTCCTTCTTCATCCACCTTCACGCACAAGGCTTGGCTTCCACTACGATAACTACGTGTAAGTCAGCTTTTACTAGACCGATACTATACGTCTTCCAGGTGGACCTGTCGTACGAAATCTTCAACAAGATTCCGAAGGCATGCGCTAGAGTTAAACCAGCAGCCCCTCCAAAGCCCATTTCATGGTCTCTGGACAAAGTCTTGCACTATGCTTCGAACTTGAACAATGAAGATTGCTCTCTAAAGGATCTAACACAAAAAGTTATATTTTTGTTCGCTATGGCCTCAGGGGCTAGAGTTAGTGAAATAGTAGCCCTATCAAGAGACGAGGGCCATATTCAGTTCACAGAAGTGGGAGAACTGAATCTTTTTCCTGATCCTACTTTTCTCGCCAAAAACGAGCTACCCACCAAAAGGTGGGGTCCCTGGAGAATCTGCCCTTTGAAGGAAGATGTCTCTCTATGTCCAGTAGAGTGTCTAAAGGTACTGTATAGCTTCGAAGAACTTCAGACTTCAAGGGAGGACAGCTCTTCAAAGGCGAAACCTCAGGATCAAACTTATCCCTGAAACAACTTAGGGCGAAGCTCACCTACTTCATTCGCAGGGCGGATCCTGACGGTACACCCTCAGGTCATGATCCGAGAAAGATTGCTTCCTCGCTGAACTTTTTTCAGTATATGGACTTTGAGAGACTCTGCTCATACACTGGTTGGAAATCCTCTAGTGTCTTCTATAAACATTATGCGAAGCAAGTGCATGAACTGAAACACTTTGTGGTGGCGGCAGGTAGTACAGTGAGCCCTCGTTTATCGCGGTAGATAGGTTCCAGACCCGACCGCGATAGGTGAAAATCCGCGAAGTAGTAACACCATATTTACGTATTTATTTAACATGTATATTCAGACTTTTAAAACCTTCGCTTGTACGTAGTACTGTTAACAAACTACCCTTTAATGTACAGAACGCTTAATGCATGTACTACAGTACCCTAAACTAAAACAGGCACAAATATTAAAGGCGATTTTATATCATGCGTTTCCTAAACACGCCAAAAAGCACGATAAAAAATGGCAACTAATGTTTTGTTTACATTTATCTCTGATCATAATGAAGAAACAAACGCATTTACACATCTGTGTATAGGTTAGTTTTTGCATCAATTGATTATTCAGTACAGTATGTTGATTTTGTTATTTACCAATGTTTTACTTAATTTTTCTTGGACTTCCAAATGAAATGTTTTTCTTTATGACGCCGCCTGAAACGACGGCGTCATAGAGTACGCTCAGTAAACCACCACGCTCAGTAAACAAACGAAGGCATTTAATGCTCATGATGAAAGTGATAAATAATGATATTACAGTAAAAGCTTTTAGAAAATATGTTATTACTAATATTATTTACCGTATCTATATAAAATCATACAGTACATACGTAGCAAAGCAGGAAAACAACTTACGAGAGAGAGAGAGAGAGAGAGAGAGAGAGAGAGAGAGAGAGAGAGAGAGAGAGAGAGAGAGAGAGAGAGAGAGAGAGAGAGTTGTTTTACGTACGTACAGTAAATGTAAATTTTAAACAAAAAAATATGATAGGTTATAACATGTATATTCAGACTTTTAAAACCTTCCCTTTAACTTAATGCTTACTAAACTAAAACAGGCACAAATATTAAAATGTTAGAATATTAAAGTAAAAAATAAAGATTGTTACTGTACTCACCACGAAAGAAGTTGAAGAAAAACTTGAATGATGATGGCGATGAATTTGCTGCACAGTAGAAATGATGATGATGAAGCTGATGATGTCTTCTACTGTGCAGCCAATGATAGTATTTTACGTCTCTTGAGACGGAGGTGTCTTTTCCTGGGACACCTCTTCAACTTCTTCCTGGGACACTTCTTCAATTTCTTCCGAAGGCGTACTAGCAGGAGGACCTGGCTCTTTTTAGCGAGGCTGGAAGAACATTGTGATGGGAAGTTGCTGCCGCCGCTTCTTTTTTCGCTCGAAGAGCATCCTGTAGGGAGTCATGATGTCATCGATCTTGTTGCAGAATTGCATAGACCGAACCATATCCTCGTCCTACTCTTGCGACATTTCTTTCACCTCCTTCACATGGTTGCAGAGCTTGGCAAGCCGTTCTAATGTTAAGCCCGTTTCTTCGACATTTTCTTGGGTCTCTTCCTGCGTTTCACTGTCTTCTTCACTGGCCGATTTCGTCAGGTCTTCTAGGTCTGCGTCAGTTAGCGGCTGGGAATGGCAGTCCAACAACTCGTTGACGTCTTCAGTCGTCATGTCGCCAAACCCGTCACCTCCAATTATCGCAGCCAACTGCACAGATTTGCGTATTGCAGAGTGTTGAATTTCAGACGGTGTAAATCCCTCGTCGTCGTAAACAATCTGGGGCCACAACTTCTTCCAGCTCACATTAACGGTTGCAGGTTTCATTTCTTGCAGTGCCTTCTGAATGTTCTGCAGGCACGTGGCTATTGTGTACTTCCGCCAGTACGCCTTCAAATTGAAATTTTCATCTTCATCTTCTTGGGCAGCATCCACACACGCAACGAGGTCCGCCAAGGTATTCTTCGTATAGAGGGCCTTGAACGCCCTGATAACCCCCTGGTCCATCGGTTGAATTAATGACGTGGTGTTGGGTGGCAGGAACTCTATCTGAATGCCCTCATGCGACAGGTCAGTTGCGTGTCCACCAGCGTTATCCATAAGGAGAAGGATCTTAAATGGCAAGCCCTTCTCTACGAGATATTTGCTGACTTGCGGGATAAAACACTGGTGGAACCAGTTGGAGGTCAGCATCTTCGTAATCCATGCTTTTTGATTATGCATCCAGTACACTGGAAGGAGATTCTTATTTTTATTTTTCAAAGCGCGAGGATTTTTCGACTTGTAAATAAGCCCCGGCTTTAGCAAAAATCCAGCAGCATTGCCACACACCACGAGGGTTACGCGATCTTTGAACGCTTTAAAGCCAGAGGCTTTGGCTTCTTCTTTGAACAGGAAAGTTTGCGACGGCATTCTCTTCCAAAACAAGCCGGTCTCATCCATATTAAACACTTGTTCCGGCTTGTATCCACCTTCAGCGATAATGTTCTTGAAAGTCTCGTTCGCGTAAGTTTCAGCAGCGGCAGTGTCAGGAAGCAGCCTCGCCATGCAGGGAAACGCTTTTCAGGCTGAAGCGTTTCTGAAACTTGGCGAACCATCCTTTGCTGGCGGAAAAACGTTGTTTCTGAGGCTGGGAATCTGTGGATGTCCCTGGTTGAGGTTCATCTACATCATCATCTTCTTCAGCATGGTCGCCATCGTCGTCTTGAGGTTCTTTTGCCGCAAAATTCTCATACAAGCTCAAAGCCTTGGTTCGGATGGTGTTTGTATCCAAGGCTATTTTCTTCTTCCGGCAGTCGGCAATCCAGACTGCTAAAGCACCTTCCATGCGTAAGATCGTTTTATTACGTGTGGTAACGACTCGCTTCGCTGATCTGCTAAAGGTGATGGCAGCCGTCTTTCTAATGTTTGCCTCGTCCTTCTTGATGTAGCGAACGGTGGATTCGTTCACTCCAAAATGGCGGGCTGCGGCCGCGTAACTTCTGCCTTCTTTTAACATATCGAGAAGCGTCACCTTCTCAGCAATTGTCATCATCTTTCGGTGGCGTTTAGGCTCACTACCAGCCTTAGTAGAAGCAGAACGCTTGGGAGCCATTGTACAGTAGGGTTTAACAGAAAGTTCAACAAAAAGTTCAACTTAAAACAGTCACGCACAGCACAGATTAAAGTTCACAATAACGTAGCAGCATCTACACGGCGAGAGAGCGGCAAACAAAGTGGCCGCGAAAAAATGCTGCGGGTTGGAGAAGCGGTCAAAACACCAATCACAGGCTAGATTACAAAACTTGGGTTCTGATTCGTCATCTATCAGCGCTTGAACCAATCATAATCCGTCTTATATGCTACGTAGTAGTTACCAATTCAAAGTACAAGGTACCCTACGTATACAGTACAGCTTTACATACGCTATTTTACGCTTGTTTTGTTGTAGGATATCTCTCTCTCTCTCTCTCTCTCTCTCTCTCTCTCTCTCTCTCTCTCTCTCTCTCTCTCTCTCTCTCTCTCTCTCATCACTGTTTTTGTTTCTTGTCCTATTGTGTGTTTTATTGGATCTCTCTCTCTCTCTCTCTCTCTCTCTCTCTCTCTCTCTCTCTCATCTCCTCTCTCTCTCTCTCTCTCTCTCTCTCTCTCTCTCTCTCATCACTGTTTTTGTTTCTTGTCCTATTGTGTGTTTTATTGGATCTCTCTCTCTCTCTCTCTCTCTCTCTCTCTCTCTCTCTCTCTCTCTCTCTCTCTCTCTCTCTCTCTCTCTCTCTCATCACTGTTTTTGTTTCATTTCTCATTTTTGTGTGTCAATCTCTCTCTCTCTCTCTCTCTCTCTCTCTCTCCTCTCTCTCTCTCTCTCTCTCTCTCTCTCGTACACTTATTCGAGATGTGATTTTTGCAACAAAGAATATTATTGGATGCAGTACTACGTACGTATACATACAAAAGATTCATGGAAAAGATGCACATCCATTACATTTGTAGTACAGTAGTAGCCATCAGCAGCCTTACACCATTCTAATACGGTATGACTGCATCTGATTTGCGTTTTCATGTTTGATTTAATTTTACTACGTACTGTATACTGAATTATTGTATGATCACATTCTCTTTTCGTGTTTTATTTCTTTCTGTACTGAATTATATGTCTTATGTAATGCAATGAACCATCAGTAAGAGCAGATATCACTAATTACAGTATTAATGGAATTACAGGTAACGAAATATCGTATTTGGGGTCTTCATATATCGCGGGTATTTTCTAAATTTCCGGAAAATCCGCGATATGTTTATATATATGGGTTATGGAAAAAATCCGCGAAGTGGTGAATCCGCGATGGTCGAACCGCGAAGTAGCGAGGGCTCACTGTATTGTAAAACCTGTCGTCTAGTGCTGCGATGAACAGTGAACTGTTTGGGACTTTTACAGTTTGGGTGAAAAGGTGTTAACACCTTTCAGTGTACAGTAATACCTTTTTTTTAAGGGTCACCCCGGTGCCCCTGGGACTGTTCTTTATAGGTATAGAATCAAACCAACAACACCAGTGCCATGTGTATACTCGTACGCAGTGTTGAAATTCATCCAACATTTACAGTGAAATTATCTTAATAATTTTACGATGATTTCGAGTGGCAATGCTTACCGATATATTAGTCTGGGGTGAATGAGTAAGAATGCTTGGCTCTTTTCTTCCTTTCACCTGCTCTCCTCTGGGGAAAACAGCTCCGCAAGCCTCAGCATAGCTGACCTCACCTCGCTGCAGGTAAAACCCATTTCCCTTGTGCCTCCTAAGTATAGAAGAATACTTTATGTCCCCAATACCTTTTTGAGGGAGGGTTTTGAGTAAGTCTTTAAGAACAATAGGTTTTGTACTCGAGTTCCTATGTTAAAGACAAGCCACACTGTTAGTGCCCACGCGCACACACAAGCTTCTGCAGGCCGCTATCTGTGCATTACTGTACCTCATATCGGCACGGGATTTTAGTAAGGGTAAGGTCCCTTCTACTGTCAATCACAGATCGAAATAGAGAGGACCCCAGGTCCTGACCAAGGCCAGTTGGTGAGACTTTCTCCCTCCTAAGAGTAAGTCACCCTATAATTAGCGGAGGGTTTGTATCTATGCCGGAACAAATAACAAATTTGTAAGTAATTTGTATTTTTCCTAGCATACAAACCTGGAGCTATTTATACAAATTGGCCCGCCACCCTGTCCCCCGAGAAGTCCTGCCATAAAGCAAAGTGGTTACTCAGCCGAGAGGTGTGAGTGAGCGGGGTAGCCAGTCTACCCCACCCCCCACCCGTTAACTAGCGGATGGGGTAGTTATCCCTCACTAAAATTATCATGGCTCGTCTTTCAGCTGTGCCGAAAGTATACCCTATAAATAGCTCTAGGTTTTTATACTAGGAAAAATACAAATTACTTACAAATTTGTTGTTTACGGTATTTCTATTTAAGCCTCCTTAGTAGCTAATCCATCCACCTTGCATATGCTAAGCATCGTTTCTGTCTTTTGCACATTTGAGTATTTGTTGACTTTTACCTCTTTATCCTGTAGAAAGTAAGCCTTTATCCTAAAAATTCTTGACCATTATAGTCATGAAGATCGAGTAAAGACAGCAGTCTAAGAAGTAATGGCTACTGTAGTAATTGTATTATTATAAAGGGGAAGATTATCCACCCTTGTAGCAGTTGTAGTAAAAGAGTAGTACTGTAGTAGTTACAGCTGTGGTCTTATGATAATTAAATACTGTAAGCAACATTACCGTAATTTGTGTAGAGGTAGGTTATTTAAAGTAAGGTTGATCGTTATTGCATTTTGTCAAATTTTGAAAGTATAGTACTTTGTGTGCAGGTATTGATGGTAGATTCTATCAGTTGGTTATTTCTTATATAATCAGCAGTGTTTTATTTCTGTTGCCTTTATTCATTTATATACTGTATAAACTAAGTGAAACTATTCTCTGTAGGGATGCCCAGTATAGTCGAAGAAAAGTATGGATTTCGACCGGCAATCAAGTGACCAGACATTTCCTTAATGGGAAATATCAGTATTACTCACCGTGCAAGTAAGCTGGTAGCTTGTCAACCCTTTGCTTTCCTTGGATTCAATCATATACCTTTGTGAATGTTGCCCAGGAACCACATGCAAGCGCCAGTAATCACCTGTTTGCAGCATAGTATTCAACAAGACCCACTTTGTAGTATAGAACTGAAACTACGTGTGATTAATGGCAATCAACTTGTCTATGCTACAGATCTCTGATGGTTTTGTGAATCCAGAACCAACTATTTATATCCAATTTGTCAGCATCAGGTTGTTCCAGGACAAATTAATGCACAGGGAGACTTATCCATGGCTAGGTCCTCCAATATGCTAGCTTCTCAGACTGTTCAGGGACAAATTAATACACAGGCAGCTTCATCTGTGGCTAGGTCTTTCTATAGACCAGTATCTCAGACTGTTCCAGGACAAATTGATAAAGCATCCCAAACTGTTATAGGACAAACTAATACACAGGCAGCATTACCTATGGCTATGTTTTCCAAGGTGCCAGCATCTCAGATTATTCCAGGACAAATTATTGCACAGACAGCTATACCTGTGGTTAGACCCTCCAATATACCATCATCTCAGACTGTTCCAGGACAAATTATTGCACAGACAGCTATACCTGTGGTTAGACCTTCCAATATACCATCATCTCAGACTGTTCCAGGACAAATTATTGCACAAACAGCTAGACCTGTGGTAAGACCCTCCAGTATACCAGCATCTCAGACTGTTCCTGGACAAATTATTCCCCAGACAGCTATACCTGTGGTTACACCCTCCAATATACCAGCATCTCGGACTGTTCCAGGACAAATTATTGCACAGACAGCTATACCTGCGGATAGACCCTTCTATATACAAGAAGCTCATACTGTTCCTGGAAAAAATGATATACTGACACCTTTACCTGTGGTTAGGTCTTCCAGTATGCCAATATCTCAGACTGTTCCTGAACAAATAAATTCACAGCCTGCTTTATCCATGGCTTGGTCCTCCAAAATGCCATCATCTCAGACTGTTCCAGGACAAATAAATGCTAAGGCAGATGTACATGTTGTTTGGTCCTCCAATATGCCAGCATCTCAGACTATTCCAGGACAAATTGAGACACAGACAGCTTTACATAAGATTAGGTCTTCCAGTATGCCAGCATCTCGGACTATTCAAGAACAAATTAACGCAATACCAGCTGTACCTTTGATTAGATCCTCCAATATGCCAGCATCTCAGACTATTCCAGGACAAATTGAGACACAGACAGCTTTACATAAGATTAGGTCTTCCAGTATGCCAGCATCTCGGACTATTCAAGAACAAATTAACGCAATACCAGCTGTACCTTTGATTAGATCCTCCAATATGCCAGCATCTCAGACTATTCCAGGACAAATTGAGACACAGACAGCTTTACATAAGATTAGGTCTTCCAGTATGCCAGCATCTCGGACTATTCAAGAACAAATTAACGCAATACCAGCTGTACCTTTGATTAGATCCTCCAATATGCCAACATCCCAAACTGTTCCAGGACAAATTAGTAGTAAGGCAGCTGTAATTCGGGTTAGGTCCTCCAATACACCAGCATCTCAGACTTTACCGGGACATATTAATGCCCATGTTGCTTTTCCCAGGAATAAGCCTTCCAATAAGCCAGCATCTCTGGTTGTTATAGGGCAAAATAATAGACGAGTAGCTTTATCTTTTTCTAGGGGTCCAACCAATATGCAAGCATCTCAGACTGTTCCAAATCAAATTGATAAAGAAGCAGCTTTATCCAGGTTTAGTATGTTTTCCAATACTCCAGCATCTCAGACTGTTCAAGAACAAACTAATAAACAGGCATGTTTACCCATGGCTAACAGTTCTTGCTCTTCTGTAGTATTGAAGACTAGTACAGATCCTAGTAACAATGAGGCACCTTTGCTCAAAGGGCTGCTAATGCCTCAGAATATTCTAGAACAAAATGATTTAGCCACAACTTTGCCCAGTGATCGGCTTTCCTGCAGTATAGCAGGACCACTTTCTGACACACAAGTAAATACAGGTAATTTATCTACAGCTTTGCTGAGTGATACAATATCTTGCAATGTGGCAGCACCACAGACTGGCACAGAAAAAAGTAATACACATGCAGCATTATGCAGGGATAGCATTCCTTGCAATTTACCAGTATCTCAGACTATTCCTGTGCAAAGTATTACACAAACAGCTCAACTTTCATCTCCACTATCAAATATTCAAGGGGATAGTAACATTTCTCAAGATCCTGAAAAACGATTGAAATTTATCCCTACGTTAGCAAACCCTTCTCAGCGGATAACCAAACCTAGTGAAAAACCTCACAAGATATTTTCATTAAATACGCCTATTAACTTTCAGAAACACATGAGTTCACCATCCGTTCATCCAAAAAAAGATAGGCAAGCTGTAAAAGAAAAGAAATCTGGAGGAGAGTCACCATCAGAGTCAGATTGTGTTTTCCTTTCTTCAAGAACTGCATCTTCAAGTAGTGGATTTTTTGTAGTTAATGATGTTCCAGGTGCTTCAGTAAAGGAGAGTACAAAAAAGCTGGTAAAAAATGATAAGATTCCCAATGAAGAGCATATTGAAGAAGATGTGGTAATTACATACGAATGTCAGAGTGACAAACGGAAAAGCGCCCTATATAAAATACTAGCTACAGTACGAGGAAGTACTAATAGCACAGAAGTTGTATGCCATGTATGTACTGCAAATGTTACTGTTGAAAATAAGTTGGTTACTCATCTGCTATTTGGGCAACTTAAATGTGAGAACTGTGATGTACAAATAGTTAGCTGTGATATGATGAAAACATTGTTTTATGGAAATCCCAAGTGCTTTGGAAACGAAGAACAATCAACACATAACTTTTCTGTTTGGTGCGGTGATATTATTAAGTTTTTACTTTATTACTTGAAAAAGGACTTAATCATCAAAAACTTTTGTGAGCATGAAAAAAACATAGCCATATCTGAAAATGATGTTTACAAGGAATTGAGGGACTATACTAGCAAATTACGCATCCTAAGAGACTGCTTTCCTTGGAATTTAGCTTTACATAAGTACGAGAAGTTTATTTTGTCACACATGCCAGGAAAAGCTGGATCAATGAATAGTACCAATATTCAAAAGGAATGTCAAAGTGTTGCAAGAAAGAGATATAGCCCTCGTCACAATAGTGGGAAATGGGATTTTCCGGAAGACGGTCATTATTTGCAGATATCAGTTACTGGTAATGATTTTTACTGCCCAGAGGAATGTCCTGAGTGTTATTTTGTTATATGTCCCTCTAGATTCATTATGGATGTAAATAATTTTGCTCTAAAATATGTGTGTGAGGAGTGCAGCCTTCCTATATTTTTTGTATTTGAATCTGGAGAAGGAAAACGTCACAAAAAGGACTGAAATTGAATAATTGTGTGATGCAAAAGTATTAGGGTGACTAGAAATGTTATAAGAAGTATTGTATTAAAACAAGGAGAGTTCTTTTTATATAGTTTTAAGTTTTTTTTTTTTCATAAGCCCTTGAAGGAAAATGCAAGTTTATTAGTTGGTTATACATTTTAAGGTCTCATGTGAATATTTATTTACTTTATCAACTTTTAATTAGTTTTAATGCAAGAAAGACTTATCAAGTGATAAATGCTTTGATTCCTTGAAAATTTTAGATTTTTTGGTTGAAAAATTGAAACTACATAATCGCAACTTTAAATCTGATAATTTGTAATTACAATGATTATAATACGTGTACAGTACTGTACTTATAAGTCAAATATGTTCATCCTGATTGAACATCTTAAAGGTTTAAAACTTGCCTTTTTAGTTGGTCCTGGTGTTTTAGTCTTGGATTTTCATATTTCTTATTCTGAGTGAATTTTGTGATAAACCAGAAAGAGATCTGGTTTGGTAGGAGGAAGATATGCAATAATTATGTGTTACTCAGGAATTAATTTTACTTGGTGTTCCCTTGCTGTAGAGTTTGGACATTAGACTTTGGAGGACACCTGTTTCAGTTGTTAAGGTAGGACATGTAAATATGGATCTGGTGTGAAGTTAATTTAGGGTACAGATTGCTAGTTCAGGAGTTGAAATGATAAGGTGAATCTCCTCTCCTCTCTCCTTCCAGTCATGAATCTGACCCCCAATTCACTTACTATCCAATAAATTGTTAAATAGTTGAAATAATTTTACAAGTGGATTTATTTGATTTGTAATAGTTTTAACATGCAAGGTATACATATAAAAAGAATGTTTAAAACGAAATAACTCAAATAAATAATTTCTTAATGTGGCAGCTTTATTGAAAACACTAATAGCATGAAAAATCACCCAAAAAAGGTAAAAGTTAACTGGTAATCTCACCATCTTACCCATAAATCTGAAAATTTAAGAATTATATTATGATTAGGAATAATAAAAAATCTTGAAAATATTCTTTACCTCAAAAGGGCTTAAAAATTTTTTATAATCCTTTTAGGGTTTGTGAAAATTTGATATTCTATTGTTCCCACACTAACAAACCTTATGTTATTTATGTGGTTATTCTTTTAGGGAAGCTGGAAGGTAGCCATTAGATTTTAAATGCGAGATGGCAACCCTACTTAAGCATTGTTGTGGTTAGGTAGGGGTTGGCGGGGGTTACAGAGCCATCTATTTATATACTCACGGTTTGGTGAATCCGAATCCCGTCACTTTTTTTCTTTTGGCTGGTAGAGAACGGACGTTTCCGCTCTTACCTCATCAAGGCTTAGCCATTTTGACAACTTGCTTTACGCTCATCCTTTCTTTCTTTCAGGTGTTACTGCGCTTCTTTAACGCTCCCATGCGGACCTGTCCTGGTCGCAAGGGTCACTCTTGTGGCACTTTATGTTGTTGGTTTAAACCTACCTGCACTCTGTGTGTCCGACCTGCAGAGGGTATTGTTGCGAACAGGGTTTGCCCTGTGATGATTGTAGGGAGGGACCAGCCTCCCAGTGGGAGAAATTTGGACGTCGCACGAAGATGAAAGCCAAATGAGACCTTTCTCCCCCAAGGTGAGCCTCTGGGGTAAAAAGACCCCGTGCTTCTTCTCAGATACCTAGATCTCTCCCTGAAGCTCTTCCTCATTTGCCCTCCCCGGGGCCAGGTGGTGGGGGAGAGGCCAATTGGGTAGGAGCGTAGACCTACTAACTCCTTGGCAACCTTGGGGTACTTGGGGTTTGTTGCTTCCCCTAGAGGAACAGCACCTTCACCTCTAATCGCCAGGGAGCCCTTCACCCTTGCAGATGTGTTGCAGGTGTGGCTGTCCTTGTGAGTTTCTACTCCCCATTCGAAGGGAGCGCTGCTGCAACTCCCTCAGCGTGGTGATCAGAGGGACCCTTCGCCAGTGGCTTCTATATCCTTCGCCCTGGACGTTTGTGAAGTCCATTTTTCGCCCTCTCCTGGCCCTTTCACAAGTGGATGAGACGATTGCTCTCACTTACCTCTCCAACGGCCTCCTGCTGACGACGAGCCCTCTCGCTGCCCTGGAACATCGTCATCACCTAACCCACAGCCCTTTGTTTCTCCCCACAGGAAAGGTTCCAGCTCGCGTGCACTCCTTTCGCCTGCTGTGGGTGTTTGAAGGGATGATCTAGAAGCGACTAGCGTTCCATCTGCTCACCCATCACAGGGACGAGGCACTCCATCTTCTTGTCCTTCAGGACGTCGTTCACAATGATCCGAAGATCATCCAAGAGATCGAAGGTCATGACGATCTCCGTGCTCTTCTTAACGAAGGCGTTCTTATTTAGAGCCAAGCTTTCGCACTCAAGAGATTGCAGGTTATCATGGTTTTGGCGCTCTTCTTCTATAAGGTGATCTTACTCTTGAGCTAAAAGCTCACGATCACAAGCTAAACGCTCTAGATCACGGTCTTGACGCTCACGTTCCCGAGCTAGATGCTCACAATCACAAGGACGACACTCACTACCATGAGCGAGATGCTCACGATCACGAGCAAGGCGGTCACGATCACGAGCAGGGCGCTCAGGATGCGTCAGTCTCCCGATTTTACTCGTGAATCAGCTGATCCCCCGCAGGTTCTACAAGCAACGGTGTGGAAGCGCCAGACAGCTTTCACAGCCTATTACCTGCAAGACGTAACCCACAAGAGAGACTATACTATATCAGTCCTGTGGTGGCTGCAAAACCGCTGGTTTAACACCTCAAGCTCCTTACTGGACAAGTAGCAGAAGGTTGAGGGCACTGTTACCCGGTTTTAGTCTGTGTGAATGGAAAGGAATGACTGGCTCTCTCCTTCTCTGCATCCTCCCTCTCATGGGGAAAGCAGCATCCTGGGTTCTCTGCACAAGCTGACCTCAACCACTGCAGGTAAACCATGCTCCCTTATGTACCTAGTATTGTGTCATTACTGTTACGTCCCCATACCCTAGCGAAGTGATTTTGGAAAGTCTTGGTCAACTTGATTTCCTACAAAGACTGAATAAGTTTTACCCTGACAGTTACACTGCTAATATCTCAACATACATCTTGCGTAAAAGCCAAAAAGCCAAAAAGCCAGTTTGTCAGGGACATCTACCACCCATTGTGTCAGGGACATCTACCCCTAATGGGTGGGTCACCCCTATAAATAGCGTAGGTTTGTATTTCAATTACAGAACAAAAAACAAATTCGGATATAATTTGTATATGTCCTATCGATACAAACGTTTAGCTATCTATACAAACTTACTCGCCGACCCTGTCCTCCTTGAAGTCCTACCTCCAAGCAAAGTGAAGCACAGTCACAGGTGTATGCGTGAAGGGGATAGCTAGCTAACTATCGGTAGGGGGAGTTAACCCTCGCTAGATTTTAATGGGTTGTCCTTTCAGCTTTGCAGAAAGTAATACCCCCTCTAAATAGCTAAAGGTTTGTATCGTTAGGAAAAATACAAATTATCTCTGAATTTGTCATATTATGATCACAAGGCCATCATGTGTCTTCTGCTTTTACCCCTGAACTCATATCAAGCCCATCACGTGATAAAGTTCACGCGGCTCCAGTGAAAAGACCGAGAGGAGTTTCATTTCAGAAAATGGAAAGACTCAATAATTAGAGTTGGAGATGGTTTGTACCCAAAACATGGACATGAAGAAATAGCATCCCATGCCCAATCTAGTGCTAGGATAGGACTTCAATAACCAGACACGTGATTGCCATCTAATAAGACTTTACCCATCATTTTGGGATCATTTTTCATAGAATTAATTTTGCACATTAATTCAAAGAAAGCAATGTATTTCAAACAACTGTGCATGTTCTTTATTTCAAACACAATAATTACGACAGGTAAAATAAATTGCAGTGACTACTAAGTTTATAGAAAATTTTGGGGGCAGTATATCAAGTATTATAGAAACATAAAAGAAAAAACATTGATAGTACAGTAGATAATTTCACCCAATCATCCTTATCAATATTGCTACATTATTTAGAAAGGCAAGAAATCCTTGGGATAGGAAAGCGATAGGATGAAACAAATTTATTTAAATGAATTACAGTAATTATATGTAGTATATGATTTGATAATTTGGTAAAGATTTTTATAATTCTAAGATCTGAGTGCAGCAGTTCTCATGAAAAAAAGAGGCACTTTACTACTGTACTGATATTTCAAAGATCCACAGGTGCATGAGCAGAACTACTGATCCTTTTTCTTTGCTTGGTAAACAAGATAAAAGTATGTGGGTCTTTCAATTGTTATAGTCATAAATAGATCATAACCAATCTATCAACTTACCTTAAAGTAATAAGTACTGTATTCAATAATCAGACACTATAAACCCTCTTAAATCAAGTCATTAGCCTTGTAGATTTTACACTTCTGTTAGAATTGTAACAAAGGGGAGGTCAGAGCTGTCAAGAAATTTTGTGTAACAGTGCTCTAAGACACCCTTTTTTTTTGCCTTGTAAACTTGATTTGGGTTTGTCTACAAACTTCAAGCAGTTCCAGAATTATGAGTGAGAATCCAACAATCTACTGGTATTTTCTAGTTTTGTGCCATGATGTTTCGTATTGTTGAAGGCACTCTGTTAGGCGTTGAAAGCCAGCCTGATCTAACACTCATTTTCAAGTCGGACTTTTTCGGGGGCCTTTGCTTCTAAAAGGGGAGTCGACAAACTCTTCTGTCTTGACTGTAACTGTTTATGTAGACAACCCATACTTGGATAGTTTACTGTCAAGTTAGCTGGTGCCGTAGACCAATCATAAGACAGATGTCACAAGGGATGAACAAGGTATCTAACCTATTTTTATCCTTAAACTTTCAAATGTAATTAAAGAACTGGAAGAGATTAATTGTTGCATCATGGTCAATCTTTACTACAATACTTTTATATGGACAATATTTGATAGACAGGACTTTCTTAACTCGATCACTTAGCCCACCACAATAAAATTCTTGAAAAATGTAACTATCTCCTTGGTAGAAGTGGACATTCCTGCACACAAGAATATGTTCTAAAGCCAAATTAAACCTTTTATGATAAGTTTTTGCAGAATAAATCTCTGATATATCTTTATTATTCAAGAACAACTTACCAGTGATCAAATAAGTACATGCAATTATAAAATGAATCTGGTTCAATTTTCCATGGATGTAATGACCAACTACATTTATACTTTCTATAGGAACAGCAAGGTAATATATAAACGACTTACTTCATTTTGTCATACACCAAGCTTCCACTAGTCGGGCCATTATCATCATCAGTACTTACGGCTAGCAAGTTAGGTGGTATGTAAAATTAAGACATGGTATGTGGAATGATTAACAGTTGAGCTTTGCATTCTAACCTTGTAGCATGCTGATTATGTTAAGTATTTTGTTTAGTTACGTGAGCCTACCAAAGTTAATATATACAGGAATAGATTTACAACGTCTAAGTACAAATTGAGAGCAGCAAAGACATACTCCTCGGGTGAAATAGCTACTCTATGTTTGCCTCCAACAATTAGCTGAGTATCAAAGACAATGTAGGCACTGAAGATAAGAGCTCCCAGTGATGCATATAGCATATCTAGAATGTGACTCTGGAAGATTGCAGCAAACATACCAAACATTATAAAACTGAACAGTAGGGCCATTAGTAGTCCTCCCTTCAAAGTGAAGTCATATTTTGTCTGAAATAAACAAAACGGTAAGTGGTTATTAAAAATCATTAAAAGTTTTTAAATATATATATATATATATATATATATATTGAAATATTAGTCCAAAATATTGTTAAATTAGATTAGTTTTAAAACTTAATGCAGTCACCATCGGATTTTGAAATTCAAACATTTGTGCATGCAGAAACTGTAAAGTAAAATAAGTACCGTAGTCTACCACATGGAAGCGCTAGACAGTATAAATAGTGAAGAGAATGTAATGATGTAGAACACATTATTTTACTAATGCCTGTATGCTAGTTTGTAGAAAATTATTTTTTTAATTGCGGGTGAGAAATTACATGCTTATAGAAACCTCCTTTGTTACAGTTTTCACATCCTGACTTCATGTGATTAGAGGTGGTGATATTGTATATGAAATAAGATCTGCAATTTATTAGGTTTTGTATTATTATTTTAGGATAAGCAACTTATTCACATCTGAATCATCCATATCTTCCAAGCTGTTCTATGGCTCTATACAAATTTGTGTTTCAGAATGTGTGGGTAGTTAAACAAATTTGTCTACACAAACATTTGTATCTCATTCTCCTCGTTGGTCAAAGACAGTAAAGAGGATACAGGAACGTCGCTTGGATATTTTTTTTTTTTTTTTTCCCCCTTGGACATCTTTAGTAGGGGGCATCCGCAACAGATGGAGCTGCTCTCGTTGTCTGCTATTTGCTTGCGCAAGTTAGTGTTACCAGCATTCTTTACAAATTATGATGGACGTTTTTATCAGTCATGATGCAAATACATGCTACAAAATTTAGCACTGAATAAAAATGTACTCATGGTTTTTATTTTCATTTAAGCTCATGATTATGCTGTATTTCCATTCTTCTCAGGGGAATTTGGGATCTAACAATCTAGTAACACTAACTCAAGTCTTCGAGAATCAAAACAATTGCAGCACAGTACCAGTCCGTCGTCATGTGTAAAACAATGATGCATACAATTTTTCAATATTAAACTTACCCGATAATCATGTAGCTGTCAACTCCGTTGCCAGCTACATGATTATCGGGTAAGTATATTCAAAAATTTATTTTATTAATAAAAATAACATATTTTGAATATATTTCCCTTCAAACATAAACTATCATTTATTGGTTCTTTTTTTTCTTCCCATTTATCGCTGCAAAGTTAAGGTTTATTGAATGTATATATGATTATAACTTGCAGAATATGTACTTTATCAAAGTCCACGATTATACATTAAAACGAGTCCTGATAGATGCTAAGGCCACTCCGAGGGGTCCACTTTACCAATGTAAGTGAAAATTATATAGTAGTTCAACAAAATTGTTAATTAATTACTGATACTATATCAGGAAAACTGGGTTTCATATGGAATATGCTCTAAAACACTAACATTTGCACACTAATTCATGAATAATTGTCCTCATTGTGAAATACTATGCAGAAATTCCCTGAGTGCTAGTCTTCTGGTTCCTTGATGACATGTATGACTAGAGCTCTTATTTGTTGTTATTTATTTGAATGGGACTTATAGTGATCAAAGTAAACATGTATATATACCTAATGTAATTTAAATATGTAATAATGATAAAAAGTCCGAGACGTCTACTGTAGCTATAAGCGTCATTAAATGGTAATCGATATACGGAGCTAGATTTAACTGCATCACAGAATACAATGGGTTGGTCATCAGCTGTGAATCATGAAAATGAATTTCTCTAAATATGGAGGCCTACTAATCAAATAGAAGCTAAACAAATTTAATTCAACATCTTTGTCAAAATAAATCTACTGTATTTCAAAGTTTAGTGGCCAATCAAATTTCTGATACTACTGTACATATTGACTATACAATACAGTATATACTGTATATGATCAAAAGTATATAAGAGTCTGCGAACTAGACAAATCTATGTAAACATTTATACTGTAAAAGTTATCTTACCTGGAATGCAAAGATAGTAAGGGCCAGGACGACCACCAGAGTGACAACGATAGCCACAGAAACAGAAATGGTATCAAAAGTGGCAGAGGCAGTACCAAGTAAATAAGCCTCGCTCAGGGTGAAAAGAAAAAGTGCTATGTAGTTATGGGGAGACTTTCGTCGAATCTCTCCACAGCAGCTAAGGATGATGATCATGGCAAAAGTTATACCAAATGCTGCCCAAAAAAGTGCTGGAGTCCTGATAGCATAGTCTTTTACTTCTTTGACAAAGGTGAAGATAGCAACGATTCCAAAAGTGATGAGTAGTTGAATGAAAAGAATTCCGTAGACCTTCCTGAACAGACAAAGGACAAGAAAAGGAAGATTATCTATATATTCTTTTAACAAGATTGCTCTGATGAAATTTTAACTTAGTGAAAATTTATTTAAAATCTTGGTAATGTACCAGTAATTGTATTTTTTGATCAGTTAGGTTTTTCAGTTTGCTAAATTTTTTTAATTGGGTAATTATTTAAGGATTTTTTTCCCCTAATATATGATGTGCACATTTTGAGTCAAATAAATATGAATATCTAATTGTATAGGTAAAATACTTAAATTCTCTCAGATTATGGTGAAATAACTGTTGACATGGAAATTTGGTTGATTTACCATGTGTATTGTTTATCATGAAGTGCTTTTCATTAGCTCCAGTGCCTGAGATCAAGTCCTAAACATAATCTATCCATTTGGCCATAAAGAGAATGACTTGTAGAAAAGCAAAGCAACAGTTAATGCATTTAAATGTCAATCATAAGATAAACCCCCAATACTCAGTAGATTTAAATGTGCACATGAATCTCATCAGCAGCATGTTAAACCCTTAATTCTTTTGTACAAATTATCTGACTCATAGTGTTTCTGCAATCCTATCAACCTAGTGCTTCGCAGAACTTACTCTTCTTCAATCCCACAATATATGAATAGCAAACATATTTATGGAACCCACTTTGATATCCTATAATCATAATGTGGCAAAATAACAACAGCTGCACCAGATAAAACAAGTGCTATGTGGATTGGGTTTCTTTAATAATGTTTTCATCATATCTTATTCCTTTTTACATAATTCAATTTTTTTCCTACACATGACACAAACGTTTGACTTTCAATAGGTGTATGACTTCATCAAGACTGGAACAGCCGTTTAAACTTTTATCGAGATAGTAGGAGTAGCTAGCTGGTAGAGTCCAACCCCCTAGGTAGTGAGACCTTCATTTTGACTTAAGCCAAAAATTAGGCCTACAGACACATTTCTCCGCATCCTCATCTGGCTATTTTAATCTTTTTTTTTTTTTTTCAAACAATAAATGGTCTTCCAGACATTAATTTTTATGAATATTAATAGAAGAAACCAAGGAGATGCAGTGTTTCCTGATAACTGTAATTGTATTACTGTAAAATTTTCCTGTGTTACCTGCCGTTATCCAACGTACTTATTCCTATCGGTTGGCATGTCTGTTGTTGTTCTATCTCTCGTGTGTGTGGTCATACTACTACAACGACAACTTGAAGTTGATTTTCCGTGAATATTGCTGGTGCTCTGTCTGAAGAAGAGTTCCTCCGTCACCAAGTATAAGGGGATGGGCGTTGTCCTTCTTTCCTTCAGTGTCTTCCACTATGGAAGTATCTGCTGGCTGTAATGTTGTAGCCTTTTCGCCGAGAGAGCTTCGTCATTTGACACGGCTCAGACAAACTTGAAGTTCTCCCTTCTCCCCTGCCTCATCTTCACTTAGTCTTTGTGGCACCTTCTGAAGGAGTACAACATGTCAACGTAAAGGTCCAATCAATAGGAGTTATGTTTGTATAACTTCTACCATTTCTCTACCCATCTTGAGTAGCTGCCAGTTGTTCCATACAGTAGTGGGAAGAAACTGCGGTGGACACAACACTAGGGACGGGATACTCAGTTTTTTTCACACCTCTTACCTATGCTCGGTCTCGTGCGTTGAGTAATAACCAAGAGTAGTTTCATAGCGGCAAGAAATCGTCTGTTCTTAAAACTTGTTCGAACTAACCATACGCACTACCGGTTGGGATGAAGGATGCTGGGGGTAATCATAGTTTTTTTTTTCTTTTGTAGGTTTTGTAAGTTTATTTCTATATGTAGTCTGTTTGCCTCCCATTTGTCTTTTCCCTTAGGATATGTACACCTACTTTAGATGTCTATCCTTAAGTCCATCAGAATTGTCTTCTCGTTGTCCTCTAGGCTTTGTTTTCAGTTCAAACCAGAGCCTTAGACTGCCTATCGCCTCGGGTGTCCATGCTCACATTTCTGGTACCTACTCATTTGAGATTTGCCTCTTGGGTTTTTCTCGTTAATCAGCTTGCCTCCAGGAGGCAATGTTCCAGGACTGAGACAGTTGGGTTCCTTTTGTCCCGATCTGCAGAATGTGTTCAATCAATAACCCAGTCATAAAGCAGGCAGAAATAGAGGACCGTATTATGTTAACACATTGAATATTCATTTCAGCAAATGGAAGGAAAAGTGCAGTTGTTCCTGCACAATCAAGAACTTCCAGCTAGAAGATAACAAAATCCTTTGAAACTTGCCATGTCATGGGAGAACTCATTCTGCATGGGCTCTTACACCAGCGGTTTCTCCAGGATTGTTGTAAGCATCACTGGTAAGCACCCAGCAAGTTCTCATCCTTCTGGTTTCAGTGGAACAGGAAGATTATACTTGATGGCTGATTGACAAATTCCTGTCCAGGTGAATTCCACTCAAACTCTGCCTCCAGGGAACCTGCCATTCTCAGACAAATTCATGGATGATGGGACATACCTAGGTGATAGGAACGCCTCGGCAATGTATATTACGAAAGCATAATACCGGCTTTTCAACATACTGGAAACCCAAGTAATGCAATGCTCTTTATTATCTTCCCAACAGGTTTTGATAAGTAACCCAATAACGTTGAAGAACATAATTACATCTTCGTGATTTACGTCCACAAGCAAAGGGGTTCTATTTAACAAACCCTTTGTGATTAGGCAACTAGGTACAGTACTTGCCTGGGTGGCCAACATTATAGATTGTATTAAAAGATCCCTTCCATCTAGAGAAATGTTCAAGCAGACTTGCTCGATCACAAGGAACATGGAGTAGGATCAGTGATTCTTCACTTTTGTGCTTGGTGGAAAGGCTTCTTACATTTTGGGTATTGCCGTTGAAGGACCCGTTTGCTTCCCAGTTGATCCAGATCTCCAGTTCTAGAACATCTTTCAGTAAGCTGCTTGCCCATTCCAGTGAAATCAGCAGCAGCCAGGTCACCTTCTAACACATAAGTTCCTCTAGATACCTTAGCCCTTCTGCCGGCTTACCTTGTTTACCAATTACTCAACAGCCTGTGAATGATTTCAATTTCAGGTCACTTTTACACGTCTCGAGTGCCACTCATGACTGGCCTCCATATTTGAAGATGCCCCTTATCCATGTACTGTTAGAACTCTCTTTCTTCTGCTAGTATTATCATAAAAGGGTTATTTTGCCAAGAAGAGCCTCTCTGCAAGGAATTGTTGCTCTCCTTATCTTTTAGCAAGAAATGTCTGTTCTTCCTCAGCTGTAAAAGGTTGTCACTCAGCCTTTAGCTAGCCCTTAGACTGGAGAGCTCAGACTTTTACCCCTTCAGAGGATCAGCTTGGACTTTAAAGTATCTTTGAAACTGTCTTCTTGCTTCAGGACCTTGAGCCTGTTAGGAATGTTGCTCAAGTCTTCAGGTCTCTCAAGTGGGACCTCCTGTACCCTTGACAGGGCATCAAATAAGGTTTAACCCCTAGACTACTCACAAGTCTCAGCCTCGGCATTACGATGAGTGTACTACATTGAATGTTTATATCAGAAGTAATTTTCAATGAAGGAACACCTTCCTAGCCCTTGTCTGGGGCTTGTGTCCAAGAGCCAGCTTCAGCTTGGCACAACTTTAATCTCATGCCAGCAGGATGCAGACTGACTCTCTCCTCTGTCCTATGAGGACAAGGCAACACTTCTTAGAGATCTCGGCTCCCCTTGAGTAGCACCAAATAATCTTACCTGTGCCAAAAGAATATAGATGAAGATATCCAAGAAAATTGCTTCTTCTGATTAAACGGCTGTTCCAGTTTCACTGAAATCTTCCTTCCATTAAAGGTCTCTAATTTGCATTACTGTATTAGGAAAAAAATAGTAAACTAATTATTCAACTTTATTGTCTTCCCTCTTTTTGCTCTCCTTTGTATAGCAGAGTTAACATCAAATTGTTTTGATAGGCATATTCAACTGAAATTATAACTTTTCTTTAAATCTTACCTGATGAATCCCTTTCTGATCGCCTGTTCGGAAAAGGCGGCAGCCATGACATCATACGCATTTTCTGGGTCACTCATCATAAACACCTGCAAAGTAAATAAGCATCAGCAGGCATAAAATGAAATTCTAAAAGTAATTTGTATTCTTTCCCAGCTATACAAATGAGTCCTCTAAAATGGGGAATGTCTTTAGCGGTGCTGTAATGTCCGTTGAAATAATTAACAAGGTGGTGAACATGCCCGAGTAGCCCCACCCTCTTTCCTATCAAAGACCCTTCCCTTTTGATTTTCGGCTCAGGATTGAGTTGGGAAGTTTAATTCTAAATGACTAGTTTGTATAGCTAGGAAAAATACACATTACTTCTAAAATTTGTTATCTTTTTCTATTCATATAAAAACCTTTTGTCCTTTACAATAAGAAAACACTTATTGGTAGGTATAAAGTACTATTACCCCTAGAACTACACTTGTCGATTCTTTGTCTCCTGGAATATGCCAGTTTCTCTGGTCGAATACTGAAGCAAAGGAGGTGACTCCCGAAACTTCCTATCAGTCTATCACAGGGATGAGTAGGCTGATAGGGCTTGGCCAATACTTGATTATGTACCTGGTATTCGGTCGATGATGGAATCTTTCTTCCCCAATGTATAGAAGCAATCTTGAATGAAATACCTAGCACATGATACCAATGGATTCATATTCATTCCACCATCCTCCCCCTCATAAAGGTAGGATGGGAGAGAACAACTACCGTTTACAAATCCAGTCTAATAAGAATGCTGCTCATAAATGTAGCTTACCAGCTTCAATGTCAGATCCAGCTTGTGACGGTACAAATACTCCATCCCCGAGTAAGGGGATTGAAAGAATAAGCAGAAAAGCCAGTCATTCAACCTTTCCTGTAGGCTTCATTGCTAGAGCTACCACCACATGGCCAAGAACACAAATTCTTTGGAATCTAAATGGGATCAATATCCCTGACTTTGTAAGCTCAAGTTCAAGCTGGTACCTCAACCCTCTCAACAGTCAAAGAAGTTAATCAAAATTGTCTCACAAAGCTAGAAAGAATCTGTGTCCTTTGACACCTCTTTCTTGGTTCTGCCAGTGCTAAGGAAGAGAATCTGACACTCAGGCCTGAGATGTTTAGTCCTCTTCAGTTAACACCACAAAGCCTTTATGGGATATAAAAACTTCTTTTGATTACCACCTGACTCTTCACGTAGAGAGGGAGTGGAGGTTTCAAACCTGAGGTCGTGTCTCACAGGGTTCTGGGTTTTGGCCAGAAATTTTATGACAATACTAAGAGACCGCATTCCAAGCCTCAGCGTTGGTTATTACTTATGAGAGATCGTGAATCTTCACCGATAATAAGGCTAGAAATAAGAGTCTTGAGAGTCGGATCACTGTCTCGTGGAATGATCTTCCTAATACGGTAGTTGAATCAGTGGAACTTCAAAAGTTCAAACTTGCACCAAATGTTTTTATGTTGAACAGGCTGACATAAGTTTCTTCGTATACTTTATTATGAAAGATCTATTTCAATGTTGTTACTGTTCTTAAAATATGTTAGTGAAATTGTTCATCACTCTATTTTTCCGTGTTGGAGCCATTGGGCTTCTGGCATCCAGCTTTTCCAACTAGGGTTCTAGCTAAGATAATAATAATAATAATAATAATAATGGGAGTAAGATCCTTGAGAACAAGGGTCATATCCCACTCTGGGAACTTGAAGTCTCATGGTTGGTAAGACTCCTTGAAGCTCCTCATGAGCATAGATAACTCCTATGAAGAGGAAAGGTCTATGCCCTTCAGTCGGAAGAGCATGTTCAAGGTTGAGTGGTAGTCACTTACATCAGTGACTGAGATGTGCATCTCTTGGAGAAGTAAGGAAAAGAAGTCCATAATCTGCGTTAGAGACACTCCACTTGAAGTACCCCTTCTATGACACCAATTGCATAAATAGGCTCTCTGGTAGACAGCTGTATCATTATCATCATTATCATTAGTTGCTAAGCTACAACCCTAGTTGGAAAAGCAGAACGCTATAAGCCCAGGGGCCCCAACAGGGAAAATATCCCAGTGAGGAAAGGAAGCATGGAAAAATAGAATATTATAAGAACAGTAGTAACATTAAAATAAATAATTCCTATGTAAACTATAAATATTTTAACAAAACAAGAGGAAGAGAAATTAGATAGAATTGTGACGGCGCCGAGTAAGGGTGTGAACTCAAAGGCAGATTGGAAACGACTGAGTTATATTATTGTGGAACACTCTCCTTATATACAAAACCTCAAGGCAACAGGACATAACAAGTTCACAAGACAGACAATATCACAGAGGAAAAACCAGACATGAATTTTCATGTTCGTTTTAGTGCGAGGGAAGAGCGAAGATACAAGCATAATATATACAAAAGGAATTATGTACAATTGTGTGAAACACGGTTGGTACAGAATAGTGTGCCAGAGTGTACCCTCAAGCAAGAGAACTCTAACCCATGACTGTGGAAGACCATGGTACAGAGGCTATGGCACTACCCAAGACTAGAGAACAATGGTTTGATTTTGGAGAGTCTCTTCTACCCTTACTAAGAGGAAAGTAGCTACTGAACAATTACAGTACAGTAGTTAACCCCTTGGGTGAAAAAGAACTGTTTGATAATCTCAGTGTTGTCAGGTGTATGAGGACAGGAAAATCTGTAAAGAACAGGCCAGACTATTCGGTATATTTGTAGGCAAAGGGAAAGAACTGTAACCAGAGAGAAGAATCCAATGTACTACTGTCTAGCCAGTCAAAGGACCCCATAACTCTCTAGCGGTAGTATCTCAATGGGCAGCTGGTGCCCTGACCATTGCAAGTATCAAGAGATCTCCTTTAAAAACCTCACAAAAAGTCTTTCGCTCTGAGGAGATGCTGGAGTCTCCAACTGTGAATAAAGTGCAGGCAAGTTTACAGATTAGTAGTACCTATGTGACTGACAGAGAAGGATGGATCTTGGTATCTCAAGTAGAAGGTCTGACAGATCAAGGTACCACTCAGCAGGTGGTTATTTTGTAGTAACCAATGCCATCCTGAGGCCTGGCTCAATCAACACTTAGTTGATCAGTCGGTGAAGAACCCAAACAGAGGAAAACTGTAGGCATCCAGGTGATCACATATGTGGTGGAAGGGATCCTTGAACACTGATAATTGGTTTGGAACAGAGGAACAAAACACTGGGACCTTCCTGTCTAGCCATTTCTCTGAAAGGTCGATTCCCAGGTACTCCCTCAGGGCAATTGATTGATTGATTGAAAGTTTTCTGGCATCATGACATCTAAGGTCATTGATGCCCATAGCATTTATTATATATGAAAAATAAAAGAGAATTCAATTAAAACCGTAAAAGTTAAGAAGTCATTATAATAGTTAAATAGTTTTCAGAAGACTTGCTTCTGAAATAAATCTAAAAATGCCGCTCGCATAGTAGGACACATCATGTCCAAGAATCTTAGCAAGGATGAACCTGCCATCCTCACCTCGAGCCTCAAACAGATATCTATTTCTTAAGTTATTATAATTAGGGCATTCAGTCAACAAATACCCCACTGTTAAAGGTACTAAATAGCCCTCGCAATATGGTTGGTGTTAGCCCTTCAGTAGAAACTCGTGTGTGACCAATACGTAGACAACAAAGAGTCGTCTCCCATTTTCCGGGTATCATGTTATACCTCCAAGGTGATATGATATTTGTTACTTCCCTCATTTTATTGCCATCTAGACTATCCCAGGGCAAGAAGCCTCTCAAATACATAAGGATGTAGGGACCATTCCAACCCTTATAAGCTGCCCCTGGCAACTGAACAGGAATGCTAGTAAATTCCCCTTGCCTGTAACATATCTGGCTTATAGTTCTACAGTGTGGTAAATCACCCAAATGTGTATCTGCAGTTTGCCTTGCTTGTTGATATAGGATACTACAGTGGTGTTGCTATTCAACACTACAAAGTGCCTTCAAAAACATTCTTGGAATGCTTGCAGAACTAGAAACACTGCTTTCATTTCCAGGACGTTGATGTGCATATACTTTTCTTCTACTGACCACAAACCTAAGGCAATCAGTTGTATAACTCACCCCTCCTTCAATGCATCTCAGAAGAATTGCATATCTTACTTAGTCTAGTGGGACTACCCTTTAGTGTGCTTTTCCTCATTCAGCCAAGCTACTAGGTAAGAGCGGCCTTGGCCTCTGTCCCACTGGAATAGATTGGTTCAGGGGATCCCTGTAGGTTGACTAGTGAAGCTGAAAGGATCTCTGGTGGAATTGCCCATGTGGAATGAGCTTTATTTTGTAAAGGTGACTGAACTGGAAGTACTGCCTTGGACAGAAATAGTGGTTGTGCTACATCTCTGCACTTGCTGATACAATTGTCTGATGTAAAGACTCGCTGCTGCTGTTTCTATCAGCATCCCCATATGCTTCAACCACTGCTCAAGTATGAAATTAAAATTCTAACAATTTATCCCAGTCCACAGATTGTGATAAAAGGTGAGAAACTTATCTCAATTCAGTAGCAAATGCCTCTCGGAGGTCAAGATTAGCCAGTTGCTGAGATTCGTACATCATCAGACGTATCCCATGTGAATGAGCCCAAGCTGCCACCAAAGTCATCAAAAGGGGTGCACTACACAGCCCAAATCACAGGATCTTGAACTGTTTGACCGACTTGAAGGGAGAGAGTTCTCTGATCCCTGGATCTAATTGTCAACTTAGTTCATGGGCAAACTCACAAGTTTCTACCATGGCAGCTCCTTAAAAGGCCTTGATCCTTGAGGGGTACCAAAGTGCTGGTCAATGGCCAAGGTGTTACCTGACAGTGGCACCTAGGTCACCTAACCCAGTTAATTGCATTCACAAATGAATGCAAGAACATCTACAAAGGAACACTCCAACTTAGGGTTCTGTACTTCTGTTGATGCCTGGATGAAGTACAGCACCTGTGGGCCAAAAGAATTCTAAGTACCCTTGTATGTGGTGCAGTTTGGCATAAGCTTGGAGAATTAGCCCTTATACATATAAAAGGACGCTGAACCAAGTAGAAATTAGAGAGGGTAATTGGGTTGTTTCCAGGAGGTGATATGTAGTGACAAGGGCTGTTCAATTAAAGACCAGAGTGGGCATAAGTATTAGACCTGTTGTTAAAATGTATCCATTAGAATTAAGCTTGGATAAGGAGCCTGAAGAATCTCCAGTAAATACAGCCTCTAAGGTAGTAGGATGGCCAGGGTACCCATCACCCATTGAGATATTACTGCTAGAGAGTTATTGGGTCCTTTGACTGGCCAGCCAGGCAGTACTACATTGGATCCATTTCTCTGGTTACGGCTTATTTTGTCTTTACCTACACATAAACCCAATAATCTGGCCTATTCTCTCCACATTCTGTCCCCATACACCTGACAACACTGAGACTACCAAAAAATTCTTCTTTGCTCAAGGGGTTAAATACTGCAATGTAATTATTCAGTGTTTACTTTAATCTTGATAAAGGTAGAAGAAACTCTTTTAAGAGAAGGACACTCCAAAATGAAAACCATTGTTCTCTAGTCTTGGATAGTCCCATAGTCTTTGTACCATGACCTTCCAGTGTCTTGGATTAGAGTTCTCTTTCTTGAGAGTCCTCTCAGACACACTGTTTTATCTTATTTCTCTTCTTCTTTTTCCAGTTTATATATGAAAGATTTAATCTAATGTTGTTGCTGTTCTTGACATATATTATTTTGATTGTTTATAGGTTCTCTTGTAGTTTACTTCCTTGTTTCCTTTCCTTACTGGACTATTTTCCTTGTTGGAACCCCTTGACTTATAGCATCTTACATTTCCAACAAGATTATATATAATGCATTAATCCCATTTTGATTCTGTAATTCCAATAGAATATTAGCTCTAATTGTTGCTGTAACAACTTGTTACAATAGTTTGAAACTCAAACGAGTGGTTTATTGGTGTTTTGTTACCTGACACTGGCTCAGTTTCGTGGGAAAAGTTTAGTTAATAGTTAACTCTGTTGCTGAACGATGGTAAACACTCTCTGGTAAAACTACGAAGCAGAAATCCAGCTAAGTACTCGTGTGTTAATTGTTTGTAATTGTATTATGTGTTTAGATAGGAGCTTCGTATTATAGTGCAACTATTAGATTTGTTTATGCTCCGCCAAAGCAAGTATAAATAAGCCTATGAATATGTAGATAAACGGTTAGGCCGAGTTATGGTTACCGAAGTCAAACATAATGCAATGTAGCCTTCTACCGGTAAGTAAAGGTAATTTTTGCTTACAAATGATAAGACCCGATGGTTGTCCACTTCCTAATTGGGAAATATGGTGCCGTGACCATGATTTTTGGCTAATTAGTTTGTTCAATTGATCTCTATTATCGTAAAATATAACATAGGTTAATGATAGTGACACCCCCTTTTATTATTATTATTATTGTTATTATTATTGTTGTTGTTGTTAGCTAAGCTACACCCCTAGTTGGAAAAGTAGATATTAGCCCAAGGACTCCAACTGGGAAAATAACCCAATGAAGAAAGGAAATAAATAAACTATAAGAGGAGTAATGAGGAATTAAAATTAATTATTTTAAGAACAATGGCAACATTAAAATAGAACAAAAAATTATTGAGTATTGCCGAAGTGTAGGCTACCCTCAAGGTAGGCTGGTCCTAATTTTTTCCTCCTTTTATATCTACGTTAAGGCTAGCCCCGTATATTTTTTATTTAATTTGATAACCTGCTTCGGAATGAACCGGGAGTCTAACGCTGAGACAGCTATAGTCCTGCTTGTGTAAAAAGAAATAACCTAAATTTATGAGTATTTGGGTAAGTTTTATATTATCTTTTATTGATCACAAAAAATGGCTTATTGAGAAAACCTTTCAAGATTTTTGGTGATCAATCTAGTCTAAAGAAGTGTTTTAATTCTTTCATTCTACCTTGTTTTGAGTATTGTTCTTCTGTCTGGTCTTCAGTTGCTGATTCTCATCTTAATTTGTTGGACAGAAACTTACGGTCTATTAAATTTCTTATACCTGATCTAGATATTAATCTTTGGCACAGTCGTGCAATTAGTTCATTATGCATGTTGCCTAAGATTTTTCATAACTCTGACCATCCTTTATATTCAGATCTTCCTGGACAATTCCATCCTGTTCGTAATACTATGCAGGCAGTTAATTCTAATAGCCAGGCCTTCTCCATCATGAGGCTCGATACTACACAGTATTCTAGAAGTTTTATTCCAGCTGTGACCGAGTTGTGGTATGACCATCCTACTCGGGTAGTTGAATCAGTAGAACTTCAAAAGTTCAAAGTTGCACCAAATGTTTGTTTTATGTTAAACAGGCTTACATAAGTTTTTATAGTTAATATATTGCATATCTCTTTTGACGTTACTGTTTTTACAGTGATTTATTTTTAATTTGTAATCTTTTATTGATTTCCTTATTTTCTTTCGTCACTGGGCTATATTTTCCCTATTGGAGCCCTTGGGCTTATAGCACCTTGCTTTTCCAACGAGGGTTGTAGTTTGGGTAGTAATAATAATAATGATAGTGTAAATCATCTTTTATAAGGATGTAATCTCTCCAACGAAGAAGGGGTCCTTGTCACATGGCCCATATAAATGTTTTAAGGAATAAAGTCACTTATAAGAAATGAAATTTCGGAATTGAAAAAAATTGCTCGAATCTTTGTTGAAAGCGATCGAAAGGGTTGAGAGTTTGGCCAAAAAAAAATTCATATTAACTAAAGATGAAGAAATAACACGGACAGGAAAATATAGTTTTTCGGTTAGGACTGAGAGGATGCGATTTTTGTGATAGTATAGTGTTTCTATATCGATACTAACACTAGTGATGCAAATATAGGGAATATACTAGGCAATGCATTGGGTGTGTAGGTGAAGTTGAAATTGCAATTTAAAAACAGAATGATACGGAGACGAAAATCTCAAAAATTGAGGAAGAGCTAGTGGAGAAACTTTACAATATGCGAATATTAGTATTACTAGCTAAGCTACACCCCTAGATGTAAAAGTAGATGCTATAAGCCCAAGGGACTTCCAACAGAGAAAATAACCTAGTGAGGAAAGGAAATAAGGAAACTAAATAATGTCCGATTTTAACCTCAAAAAGGAGAACTCTAACCCAAGACAGTGCACGTCCAAGGTACCGAGGCTATGGCACTACCCAAGATTAGAGAACAATGGTTTGATTTTGGAGTGTCCTAGAAGAGTTGGAAATTTTTTTTCAGGGATTCCAAATCATTCCAGGGACACACAGCATTTTCACCACAGGGATCTATAGAATTTTGCCGATTATGACTCACTCTGGTAATATTTTGAATTATGCGTCCACCTAAATCCTGTACATATTAAGAAACTCCATCTTGTGGTCGCTTTCTATTGCTTATACCAATTCTTCTTCTTCTTCTTCTTCTTTTGTCTGGATCTTTTCCCACTTCTACGTGGAGTTGATGTTTCTGGCCAGCTTTCTCCATCTACCTCTGTCCCTCACTTCATCACCGGTTAATCCTTTCATCGAAGGTCATCCTTGGAATAAAGTGATGGATGTGAGAAGGAAAAATCTATGCAAAAACTTGCCAGGTTTTCTTCAAATAATCCAAACTTCATTAAAAGGGACATGAGACCCCCCCAGGTATATACACCATAACAAAATAAAGATTGTCTTTTTCCTTAAGTCTCTTCTACCCTTACTTAGTGGAAAGTAGTCTCTGAAAACTACAATACAGTAGTCAATCCCTTGAGTAAAGAATTGTTTGGGTAGTTTAGTGGTGTCGGGTACAAGAGGAAAGAGGAGAACGTGAAAGGAACAGGCCACATTATTCGGTGTATTTATAGGCACAATGAGCCGTAACCAGAGGGATCAAATATAGAACTCTCTGCCCAGTCAAAGTACCAAATTAACTATTTAACAATAGTATCTCAACGGGTGGCTGAAGCGATAATTGTTGCTGAATTGCGAGTGCAAGTGTGTCGATTGGTTCAGTGGATTCTAGTTATAAAACATTGATCCAGAAACATATCTTACTCGGAAAGTTTTAATTTAGCGAAGAATATTGAATCAATGAAGTTCACAATTCAAACACTTGATGGCCTCAGTAAATGAGAAAATTACATAAGCTGAAGAAGTTTAGGAAAAAAATCTATAGTAATAAAATCAACACAGGTATCAACTAAAATCACCGACAGGAAAAATCCGGGATTATCTTTAAATGAAAATTTATGAATTTAGCTGCTGACACGATTCGAGACGAAGCAGTATATAATTTTCTAAAAATGGTTGCTGATACCGACACGAGAATAGAAAAAGGCAAAATAATTATATTCAATGTATTCATCAATGGAGACTATGTAGTTAGTGCTTTGATTCATGGGAGTAGTCTGTTATTTAAGAAAAGCGCTGCGGGTGGGACTACCACACTTCTTACTGAAATGTGGTACTGAAGTTCAGAGGGCCATTCGTGATGACGACGACCGTTATTTGACAATGCTGTGGCACGGTGAACTTACTTGATGGGTACCATTTGATCACTGTTTTCACTGCCAAAGGTATAGTAGACATTTTGAAGAAGACTAAGTTTAAGATTGATGATGGTGTGTGGGGGTTGGGGAGTGTAGGAAATCATGACACCAAGCAGTAAAATGTATAAATCACACTAAAGGGAAAAACAAATATCGTTTTATTTAGGAAATCACAAATGTTTTAGATTTGGAATTGACGAGACTAGCAGCAAATACGGACTATGGATAGGCTACTAAGGGCATCATAAATTGCGGTTACGTAAATATTCAAATAGGAGAACTGATAAATGAGATATTTTTCGACACATTTCCGATATCTGAAATATGACTAAATTACTTTGGCAAGGCTAAGACAGCCGAAAGGAAGCCCTAATATATATGTTTTCTTTTTTATTGAAAGGGCATGTAAGGGGGTAAGTTGGACTTTTCGATCTATTCTAAAGATATGATAAGAAAAAGAGTAACAAGTTTTGAATATATGGTAGTAAACTTTATAGACACAAATAAAATATCTATCTAAATAGTATACAAACCTCCAAAAAGGATAGATATATCCTTTGAGGAGTTCAGTTTCAGTATGCTCAGATGATTGACAAGGTAAAAACGAAATTACTTATCTGTGGAGATTTCGATCTTTAGATGGATGACGCATCAGCTCGTGATGCTTCGGCCTTCAGCTAGCTATTGGAATCATATCATTGGGTAATAACTTTGATTGTGCAACACCTTTGGCTGGGTAGGTAGAAGGATGGCCAGGACACCAGCCACCCGTTGAGATACTACCGCTAGAGTCATTTGGTTCTTTGACTGGCCAGACATTACTACAATGGATCCTTCTCTCTGGTTACGGTTCCTTTTAATTCTGTCTACACATACACCGAATAGTCTGGCTTTTTCTTTACATATTCTCCCCTGACCTCATACACCAGACAATGAAATTACCAAACAGTTCTTCTGCGCCTAAGAGGTTAACTACTGCACTGTAATTGGTTAGTAGTCTCTTGGTAAGGGTAGGAGAAACTCTTTAGCCATGGTAGGCAGCTATTCCAGGAGTGGTACACTCCAAAATCAAACAATTGTTCTCTAGTCTTGGGTAATGCCATAACCTCTGTACCATGGTCTTCCACTGTCCTTAGTTTAGGGATCTCTTACTTGAGGCTACACTCGGGCACAATATTCTATCTTGTTTCTCTTCCTCCTGTTATTTTGAAGTTTTTATCAAATTTTTATTTTCAAGGTTTTATAGTCTATATATGAAAGATTTATTTCAATATTATTATTGTTCTTAAACTTCTCGTAGATTTTCCTTATTTCCTTTTCTCACTGAGCTATTTTCCCTGTTGGAGCCCTCGGGCTTATAGCATCCTGCTTTTCCAACGAGTTGTAGCTTAGTAATTAAGTAAGTAATAATAATAATAATAATAATAATAATAATAATAATAATAATAATAATAATAATAATAATAATAATAATACGCTGGGCTTAGCTCCAAGTGATGAAATGAATAATATTCTATCGGATATTATTGTGGAAGAACGGTGCATTTTTTTCTAGTCCACAAGTTTATAACTTATACTATCTTTTCAGAAACACAGGGAAAATAAACTTTAGAAATTACAAATTTCTAACCGTGTGCATTTACTGATGAAGTTACAAAGAGAATAGATGGTATTATCAACACTCCCCAATATCATGGCAAACATCGTTTATTAGGCTCTGTGTTGATTGCCTTATAACTGTATGTGATAGGGTGAATAAGAATTAATATAACATGAACTAATCCACTAGACACTGAAATAACGTTCTATAAAAGTCCTTCCAATTAAAAGAAATAAAAGACACCTCTGTTTGGTAGAGTGGTGAGGTTTCCACACCTAGGTTTTAAGTGTGTTTTTTCCATGTATGGATGTATAATCTTTACTTGCATTTATGAAAAATGCATCTTTTCCTGCTGTTGCTGAAAGAGCAAGGCTGAAATATTCCCAGCAAAATACTATATATTTCAAGATTTTTCAAGTAAGACGAGAATTTTTCCCAAAAGCATAAAAATTAGTCAGTGTAGAAAACACTGAAGCACCTTGTTGGGTTACAATGGAGTGGGATCATTGTTCCACGAAAGTGTAAATAAGATAAAAGATACGCTAACATGAGGCTCGTTGTTTTGTCTCGTCTCATCAAAGATGATAAAGCGATATCTAAACTCTTCAAACAGCTAATAAGCTAATGGAAACAAAGCCTGAAAAGTACAACGACCTAATTAATTCTTAAGAACTAATTGTAAGATGTCTTTTCACTGGAAAAGACAAGCGAGCTTTCTCGCCTTAGCAGGTAAATAATCATACAAAAAAAAAAAATAGCAATATCAACGTAAATGAGGTCCAATGCAGCTCCACGCAATTAAATTGAAAGCAAACGTGACCTACTACGCTCAAGACAACATGTAAGCCTTATATATTAGACCATCATGAGTGCTATGTTGCAACTGCAGGCTACCAGTAATTCTACTACCTCTGGAGAGTTATGGCGTCCTTTTGACAGGCCAGACAGCACTATGCTGTAACCTCTCTGGTTACGGTTCACTTTTCCTTTACTTTGTCTACACATACACCGAATAATATATTCTTTACATATTCCCCTCTGTCATACACCTGACATCAATGATATTACCAAAAAATTCTTCACTTAAGGCGTTAACTACAGTACTGTAAATGTTCAATGGCTACTTTCCTCTTGGTAAGGGTAGAAGATACTCTTTAGCTATGGTAAGAAGCTCTTCTAGGAGGAACTCTCCAAAATCAAGTCATTGTTCTCTTGTTTTGGGTAGTGCCATAGCATCTGTACCATGGTCTTCTAATGTCTTGAGTTAGATTTCTCTTGCTTGAGGGTACACTCTGACACACTATTCTATCTAATTTCTCTTCCTCTTGTTTTGTTAAAGCTTTTATAGTTTCTATAAGAAATATTTGTACTAGTGTTGTTACTGTTATTGAAATGTTTTATTTTAACTTTTTTCCGCTCCTCACTGGGGTATTTTACCTGTTGGGGCCCCTGGGCTTGTAGCATCCTGCGTTTCCAACTAAGGTTGTAGCTTAGCAAATAATAATAATAATAATAATAATAATAATAATAATAATAATAATAATAATAATATTTTACCTACATCTAAAACTGTATGTGTTACTCTGTCATGGACAAGAGAACCCACAAATATCAATAGAGATTGGGATTTTTGCCGTTACTGAACTTCATGGCGTTATTTATGCATCATTCTGAACACGTATACACAAGATTCAATGAGCTATAATTGAGCCCATACCTTTACGAGAACAGTACAATGTGATTTCATAAATAAAAAGCTTGAAATAGTATTTTCTTACCTTTTTAAATACAAAACAACCACTAAAAATAATATAATACTAATGAGATGCAATCCAGACCTCCTTTCACAGTCCACTGAGTTTAGTCACTAGATAAAAACGGCCGTTGCGACTCTCAGATAAGATGTGGTGTTAACCGATAAGTTGATAGAACAATGTAAAATAACCTGTGACGCAGTAGGCCTACATATGAATGGCTGATCTATTAGTTTATCAAAATGCAGAAACTTAAATTGTGACAATTGATAGCCAGTAATAAAATGTTGACTCACATTAACTTGTAAGAAACATTGAAAGTGAAGTCCCGCCCACTGTATTTTCAATATTTAAGCCTGTTATCTCATCTTCCACCAATGATAAACTTCAATTACTATCTTATCACTTGTTGATTGAAGCCCAAATTTCGTGCATCGATTGCTGGCATTTCCTCTAACAGTGTAATTCCCCAAACCTCAAAAAAGTCGTTCACGGTGACTCACTTATGTAACAAGAACACCCCCCCCCCCTTTTCTGAATTTCACAACGGGAAAATTAGGCTAGGAAAGATTTTCCCCCGGAAAAGGCATCCTGGGATGTCACCCTATTGGGGGGAATTTCAGTTCTATGATTTCTTTCCCCCTATAGACCATTAATCCCTTTACATAGAAGCTTTAACTTTTATTTCCACCGCAAATAAACCGTTACCCCCCCCCCCCCCCCCTCTTTCCGGACGGACACAGGTGGGAACCTGGGACTGGGTGGGCGGAAGCAGGAAAAGTGATTACTTAACACTTTTGAGATTCGTAAAAGGCCATAGAACCTAATATACCCACCTAACCTAACCTTGTAGTTCCCAGGTCACAGGCCTAGACGGGAGCCAAAACCCAGGAACACCCCTCCTATATCACAAACCTACCCAGGTCACAGACCTAGCTGGGGGCCTAGCCCATTGAACCCCCTCATAGACCTAGCCCCGGACCCCTCTACCCACATCACAAACTCAAGTAAAACACAAATAATTCCTTCCCTTATGATTGTCACCTGCGTCTCTCTCTCTCTCTCTCTCTCTCTCTCTCTCTCTCTCTCTCTCTCTCTCTCTCTCTCTCTCTTTTAACACACTTCACAGTCGAGTTACCATAAAGACGTGTTGGTCTTCAACAAAAGATAACTCGGAATCACACTTACGACACTTTGAATTTTAAGGGATAACACAATGAAATTTTAAAAAGGTGTTTTATGCATTATAAGAGCATTATAAGAGCAGTGGGATTGGGAGAATTTTGGGCCAGAGGGACAAAATTCACATGGGGGGATATATATCCTGGGTCATATTTCCGGGGGGGGGGGGTGTTCGGATAAGGGGAAAACAGACCATTACACCAGATTGAGTAAAGGGAGATTTGTTCTATACCAGAACACGTAGAGAAATGAGATAATGACTTAAATACTGTATTATAATTAGAAAAACTCTATGCGTTATTTCAAGCAAGAAAGTTTCAGAAAGTTAACCCCCAAGGTAGGAATCTTGAAAATTATTGATATTTCCAGATGAGTTATACCCATAGTGAGTAGTGAAGTAAATGAAGGAATGTTTAATACAATTATTAGGTTATGTTCACAAAGAGATCTAGAAAGTTTTCATCTCCGTTCTATACTTCACGTGACCCAGTCAACAATATAAGTCATCCGTGTTTGCTATATG
>NC_090732.1:131031826-131041826 GCF_036898095.1 Palaemon carinicauda | reverse complement strand
TACGTTGTATAAAACCAAGGTCTGTTTTTATTAAGTGACCTTGATGAGGAAATGATCCCATTATTATCATTATTAAGAATACTAAAATAGAACTACTAATAATTATTGTAATAATTCGATTTATTACAAACATTATTACTAGATCCTCAGTGGCCAAATCTCTTCATCCTATATATTGTCAGTTATGGGAAATTTCAAAGGTTATTCCTCCGCTAATTCCCCGACGCTTTTTCCGCGAAGTGAATCATAAAGAGGAAAATACTCGGCAAAATGACAACACCCGTATGGCCCTGGAAGGTATAGCCCGGCATTCTAGGGTACAGTGTCTCGATTGGCATTCTCGACGACCATCGGTTACAACTTCACTAGTACAACTGTAGGTAAGAGGAAAGATCTTGTGTATCACGGCCTTTTTTTCCTTCCTGGAGACCTAATCTATAACTCTCATAAAACACTTTACGTTTTCTTAAGTAACCCGTGTCAAAAGTTTCTGTTTGGGGGAAGAACCAATAAAAAAGAATATTTTTTTAGACTAGTGAAATGATTTACATGATACTTTGTAGAGATAAGCTTAGGCCTATATCCATATAAGACCGAGTACTTCTACCTACTAAGGTCTTGCCTTACTAGCTGAGGAGTGGATGCAATACAGTTATTTGAAACAAAAATCAATGATAACGAATCTCATGTCCACGACATAGTGGGTCATCTTTCAAGGTGTTAAGTCTCTAGGTATATTAGTTCCCTAGGGTTGATAGTTCTTTGGGACTTCGCTTTGTTTGAAATATATTTCATTCCCATCTCGTACGTATTAAATTTCACAAGATTATGGATACTTAGTGTTCTGCCTTAAATATTATATCCTTGCTGCGACAAACTATATGAGCATCCTAAATTGCTGGTAAGGCAACATTCCTTACATGTGTGCGCATTTTTTTTTTCGTTTATTATTAGTTTTTAATTTATCTTATTTATATTCTAAATGTACTATGATATAAATCTAAACCAATAGGCTATGGGCGTAGTGGAATGTGGTTTACCACCACCACCACCCAAAAAAATTAAAGCCACTGAATATACATATAACTAATTCAAAATAATTCAAATATCTTCATACTTCAGTCCAGAGTCAATATTGAGTGCTTCAGGCTGCGAAACTGAAATCGGCGTTATCAGTTAGACAACTCAAGTTTGTTCGTGTTTTATCAACTCACAGTATGGATATAACATTTTCGAGCTTCCGCCCAGCCTGTAAAACACTCGAGTTCAAGTGCTTGTTCACAATCTTCCATTATCGTTCGGCTGTGTGCGACTTTCAAAGCAATGGGGCAAAGGTTTTCTTTTGTTTGTGTGAATGATTGCTTGGCTCGGTGCTATTGGATAATTCGGATAGCCCACCTGCTGATCTCGTCTCATTCTCCAATCATCTGAAACAGATTAAAGTTTCCCTCTTATGTGTCTAGCCGTGATGAAATATAAGACGATATATCTGGAAATTGTTATAGCAAAGATTTTCAGCACCGTTTTTTTTTTTACTGATCCGTAATGATACTACTTTGGCTACTCTAACGAAATAAAAACAGAGTTGATTTTCGTTTTTATAGCACTTACTATAAACCTCGTATGATTAACATAATTGTGCATTAAATTAGATTGAAAATCTAGCACCAACTAGAAAGAGAGTGGGGGCCAAGGTTAGGTCCATAACAACATTTAACTTAATTCGGTTGAAAACAAAGGGCAAATGGAATATAGACAGAAAAGTTTCTCATATGAATTTGGACCATCATACCCAGCAGCGGTGCCTATGATCGAGGCCATTTTTCGCCCTTATGAAACTAGGCCGGGATTGGTAAGTGAACCCAGCAGGTGCAGTATGGGGTAAAAGTTTAAACTCTGGATAGCAAGATGGAAGAAATTGGATGGAGGAAAGGGGGTCTAGATGAAGGTAAATAAGTAAGTTTAACAAAGTGCAGTGAGGTTGCTGCAAAGTTCCTCTTTGGCCTAAATGGCCAGGCAATGTACTAGAAGCAACAACCTTTGTGTAATGGCGTATTGGAAACTTCCGTACCTGATGATCTGATAGACAGGGGTTCGAGGCACGCTCAAGTCTTTAGTTTCTTGTAGCGTGTGCAACCTCACCATCCCTGATAGCCTCCATGTCTACTGTACATAATGAGTCACCAACAGCCATTGCCTGGCCCCACCGTCCCAGCTTGAGTGAAGGAGGATTTGGGCGCTGATCATATGTGGTCAGTCTGTCATTGTATCTGTCCCTTGCCTCTGTCATTAATGCCTGACATATAAAACCCATGCTTGAAATTCATATGAAAGGATTTTATGGTGCACTATAATTTCTTCTTTTTCATTTTTGCATGAAGAGGAAAGGTGACAGCAACAAGAATTTAAGGCTTGGTTATTATTCCCGAACCATTTAGAATTTATAAGTGAGATTTTGCATCTAGTCTGAAAAGGCATTTATCCTTCAATTTCAGAAACAGAAAATGAGTCTTGAAGAAAGCGAGACCGTCGGAAGTGACGATTTTCCTGAAGTCTCTTCCGTACAGGACGCCATGGAAGATCACACGACAACAGTAGCCACACTCGCCCACCATGAAAACAAGAAAGAAAAAGAGGTATCCAAACGTAAATAATACCTTAAGTGGTTGCAAAACATTTCCTTTATTGCAATACGCAAAGATAGATTGTTATAGTTTTGTTCTTATTATTAAAGCAACGGAATTATTTTAAAATTGAAAGAGGATTATTCTAGATAACTTTACTATAGTAAACTTTGTACAGTTCAAACATCAGATTTATCCTTTCTTAGATACGGACCAAAGTTTCGTAAAAAGTTTCATATAACGCATCTGTTGAGTATTCATGGGCAGCAGATCTTTAAAAAAAAGTTAGCAATGAAACTATTCATTATAGGATTAATTTATTTAAATAACGCGGTGGTTATTTTCTCAATGTATAGTTTATTGTCTGGATATCCTTTAGGTCAACTGACATTTGGGGAAAACATTTCAACTCGACGGATTCGAAAAAAATATGCCATTCTTTCTTTTTCCGCAAATTTGATATACTTGTAACGGTTTCGCATTATTTTAAGAAATGAAAGCCAATAACGTTTTACGTAGTTAATACGAAAATGAAAATTGTACAGATTTTTCGAGAAACTGCTTATGGAATATTACATAAATCGTTGACACTAGAATTGATTTTCCTCTATATTAATCATTAAATTCTAAAACTTTTTATTTATATAATTCATCGTAGTAATAAAGAATGGTTATAATATTAAGATATGATAAAGCCTATGTCCAATGCAACTCGTCAAGGTTACTTAGCCAAGGGAACTTGTGGTTGTCACATCCTCTCGTGATGACTAAGCTGTTCATGGGACGACAGGGTAAATAGAATGAAACCCAGCAGACCGAAGGCCTTGGCAGACCCCGCTAGATGCCAAGCCAGTAAGTTTCAGATCACATTCCCCCTTGAAATGCGAAATCTACTAAATGCAAATATGGTGACTTTAAAGTCACTTTGGGATTCATCTATTTAGTCATAAACGCATTACACCAAACTCGAAAGACAAGCATTCTGATTTGGTTTGATTTTTTTTTTTATCTAAGGAGTTGTCAGTCACTGACATCGTGTAATGAATGCATTAACAATGTAAAAAAATTACAGACTTACGAGATATATACAACGAGTTAAGATAAAATCCTGCTGTGTCATTTCTCTATTTGTTTATGCCCCAGTGATATGATCGGCTTTTTGGTAAGAGACCAAATGGAATCGTCAATAAGATTTTTTTTATTTTACCAAAAGGATAACCTAATAATTATTCAAGAATGTTGTTTGGAAAATTAGTCCAATTCCAGAATGAAATAGCCCTCTAGAGTTGAATTGCAATGGAGTTCAACACTTTGCTAAAACATAAAATCCCGTTTAGAGGGACATTATACATATTTATGCTGTTTTACGGATTCCCGTTGCAGTTTTGCAGTTCAACATATATTATAAACTAGTTAAGACATGTAATACTAAATGTAATTTACATTACTAAAACTTCAATCGTTTGTCAAGCAGGAGCACCTTATCAATCCATTCTGACAGGAATGCAGTGTTTGTGGCAGTAGGGCAAAAAGCTACCACTTTGGAGGTCTGTGCTGTGCCTCCTGCAAGGCTTTCTTCCGCAGATCCATCCAAAGTAATTCATGGGAGATCTTCCTTTGCGTCAATAATGGAGACTGCTCGATGCGTGAGAACAGACGGGCTTGTCAAGCATGCAGGTGAGAAAAATATACTCTTGAGATATTGTACCATTTCTAGCACTTTCAGTGAAAATGAAGACAGTGCCTTAAAACATTTCATCCGATATCTCAGAATCACTATGGAACCAATATAACTGATCTTGATGATTCCAGTAAAATTCTTGAAAAACTTGTACCAACCGTGTGTTACACAATTGTACATAATTCCTTTTGTATATATTATGCTTGTATCTTCGCTCGTCCCTCGCACTAAAAAGAACCAGAATAAACATGTCTGCGTGTCGCCTATGTAACATTGTCATTTTCTCGAACATGTAATTGCTTGTTGCCTTGAGGTTTTGTATATAAAGGAGAGTGTTCCATAATGAATTAACTCAGTTGCTTTCTCACTGCCTTTGAGTTCACAACCTTTCTCTCGGCACCGTCACATTGGTGACCCCGGAGTGACCCACCAATGTGACGGTGCCGAGAGAAAGGTTGTGAACTCAAAGGCAGTGAGAAAGCACCTGAGTTAATTTATTATGGAACACTCTCCTTTATATACAAAACCTCAAGGCAACAGGCATTTACATGTTCGAGAAAATGACAATGTTACATAGGCGACACGCAGACATGTTTTTTCTGGTTCTTTTTAGTGCGAGGGAAGAGCGAAGATACAAGCATAATATATACAAAAGGAATTATGTACAATTGTATGACACACGGTTGGTACAAACTCTTTAAATGAAACTTAACTTAAAGGAATAAATGCATGATATGGTTCCTTTATAAATAGAACATAAGGCTAAGTCAATGACTTAGTCAGGTTATCTGATTATACATTCCCCTACAGGTTTGAGTTATGCAAAAAGATTGGCATGGATCCCTCGCTTGTAATGAATATAGAAGATAGAAAGGCCCTCATGCTTCGCAAGTTAGAAAAAAAGAAGCGACTATTACTGAAAAATCGTATGTTAAGGGAGAAACAGCAACAGCAGCAGCAGCAGAAAGAGGATTGTCAAGATAAAAGCGAAAACGTTGGTCAACAAGAGAGCAACATAGAATGGGATAGCAAAGTGACTAATACTGAAGAAGGGACAGAGTTAGAGAATCATCTAGAAGAGGTGAATGATGAGTGTCTCATAATTGAGACCCTCAGTCAAGAGAACCAACGAAAAATAGAGGGTCTCCAGAAAATGTTACGGAAGGCCCTTACGTTTCCCGAATTTCCAAAACATTATTATGAAGTAGACACAGACGTAACCGAACATTTGTTTTTTGTATTTTGCAAAGCTATGGGAAAATTTGTCAGCTTTGTACCAGAATTCCAAAAATTAGATAACGAGGACCAGGGTGTTTTGCTAAAAGATGCCGTGGTGAAGTCCATTTTCATATTCGGTGCACATCAGTTCCAAGATGATGATGAGTGCTGGCCACGTAGGCTTCTATCTCCTAATTGTACATTCCCAACAATTTCATTGGCTTCTACAGAAAAGTTTATTGATGATGATTACGCATTTCATAGGATAAGAAGATTCATGAGAAAATTCAATAGATTTTTTTACGACGAAGTAGTAACTCTGCTCAGTCTAATAATAGCAGTATTTGATACGGAAATTCCATTTATTAATAATACATCAAAAGTTGCAGAGTTCAAGGAAATATACACCAAGTTACTGATGAATTACCTTCAGTGCCAAAATTCATCAATTGCGGAGACGTTATTTACAAATGAGCTTTGGAATTGTTTATCTGAAGTGAAAGACCTAAAGGAGTTTTTCCAGAAAGAAAGATCTGAGGATAAGGATGTCAAACCCTTCAGAGAAAAAGTCCAATCTTCCTTTTCCAGCTCACTTCATGATTTAGGGGAGGATCCAAAAATGCCACCAAAGAAGGCATTCTTTGAGAGAAATAAAATGAGTAATAGTTACCATAGTCATGGCATGCTTCCAGATGAAGAACAACTTAAAGAGCAACACAATGGTAAAACTATTACTTCAAATGCAAGACAGCATGATGAACATAGAATCAAGGATGAAGAAATAATGTCTTTTGAACTACCGTCTAATTCTTATTTCAGAGTAGCTCAAGATCATAATTATCCAAAAGCTAATGCTATGCTTCCTCAGACAACACTGAATGATAAGTACAAAAGCAAACTAACGGAGGAAGAAGTGCAAATACTGGCGTGTTATGGAATAAATGGTAAGAGGTCTCGTGGGAACAATGAATTTATTTCCTCTGGCCTGAAATTACAACCAAAATTAAAAGGAGTTACATTGAATAAATGTAAAGTTATAAATATTTCAGACAATTACAAAGAACGAGATGATCACGGGATGTCGGGAGAAATTGACTATAGAACAGGTTCATTGATGCAAAATAAGTCGCCGCCTTTAATCAGTCCTCTTCTGAGAATGAAAGGGGGTGCCTCTTCAGGTTCCACGGCCATGGAAGTGCATCATACCTCTCTGAATGAAATACAAATTGATTCGAAAGTCTACTGCAGTAGACAGGCTGGTTTTGATAGAGTACACCAACAAAAGTTTCTCAGTGAAAGTTTATGTAAACCAAAGGCTTCAGAAATGCCTGTCGTATCTGCTAACAGTGAAATGTTCACGGGCGACCCAAGACATCAACACTTTCTTTCGTCAAGAGATTTGTCATGCAATCCTCTCGAAAGAGCAGTCCCAACACTTGCTCTAAAAACTGTGCCAATTCATCTACCAATGAATAATTACTTTGAAATGAATGGGCAAACAAGATCCCATTGCCACCCTTATACGAGGCATGTGAATATTACATCAGAGATGTGTACGAAGCACCAGTTCTGCTCCCACACAACAGGAAGAGATTATCTGCATAACTTCAAGCAGTCTCCTACAGCCTTCTCCTGTGGATTGGTTCAGGCCAATCAGTTTAATCGTCAAGTGCCAAGACAACCACAAATGATAAATATGTGTTACAATTTAGACCAACGGTCCACTGCAGGTGACCAGCAGTTAGTCAAGGCAGCTCAAAGTGTACTGCCACCTCACCTGATAAAGCACATAGGTTCTGGACAAGGTGAGCACCTCTGAAATAAAATTATCTTTTCCTCTCTGTATTCTGCCTCTGGCTATTTTTACTCCCTTCGGCTGCATCCATTCTTTCCTTTTATTTTATTATTCACGGGTATCATCATTTACAAACTATTTAAAATTTTATATCAGTGAAAAGGAAATTTATTAACCTATAGGATAGATTAATAGTTTCGTGCTTGGATTAGTTAAATGAAATCTCTCTCCAAAAGGAGGCCTGGATCTTGAGTGCCAAAAGTTTTGGCAAGGGGTTCACGTTCAGTGGCTTAGCTGCTCCTCTTTTCAGTTACAAAATAAACTATGCACTATCCAGCAGCAACACATCACCTTTAACTGTACTGCTCTATAAACTGAAATTTCCTCGTGATTATTTATTTCATCAGATTCAGAGAGGTAGACAACACATGATTTAAAACGGAATTGGCATAAATACATGTAACTGAACATTTCACTGGCACTTCTTATGTAATATCACTAAACCTTTATCATGGCATGTCCACGATAAAGTTAGCGCCTTTTTTTATTGTTAGGATTCCATTCCGACAAGGAAAGTTGTGCCCAGGAAGTAGGTAGGAGGGTTGAGCGTAAGCTTAATGTCAATATCCTGTTAGAATGCTGACCTCCAATAGGGAACTGTAAGCTATAGATAAAGGGCAGTAATAAGGACTCTTGAAAAGTAAATACGAAAGTCAAGTGAACCTCTAACAAACACTAATGGTCTACTAAGCAGTAAATGATTATAAGCAGGCTCCAAGAAAAATATGTAAACAGGTAATGAATACATAAATTAAAAAACAGATATTCCACGAAGCCAACAAATTAGCAGGTAACCTTTAAAAGGGTCCAAATGACATCATTGTAAAAAGGCAAAGGTCTAAAGAAACAGATAAAAATACATTGCAAGCAAGTAACAAAATATTCAGAAAACAACATTGCAAGCAGATAATAAACTAAAAGGTTTTAGAACCAACATTGTAACCAGATAACAGCAAAGTATGTCAGGAAACCAACATTGCAAGCAATTGAAATTTAGAAAAAAATATTGCAAACATAAATAGATTGGAACAAATCGGCAGTGCAAGAACGTGACATATGACTAGGTCGGAAAACCAACCTTACAAACGGGTAACAAATAAATAGGCCAGAAAACCAACCTAGTAAAGCATGCAATAAATAAATGAGTCCGAAACTAGTATAGGAAACGGGTAATAATGAAGTAAGTTTAGAAAATGGTATTGCAAGAAGAAAATAATTAAATCGGCCAGAAAACCAATATTACAAGCGGGTAATAAATGAGTAGGTAGGAAAATCCACATTGAAAGTAGTAAAAATTAATAGCTCTAAAGGGCCACATATTAAGTACTGTATGTAACAAATAAGAAGGCTGAAAACCATATGTAGATAATATTGAATGGATTCTAAAACCAGCATCACAAGCATATAACAAATAAAGAGATCCAAAAATTAACATTACAAGCAGGTAAAAAAATGTTGGTAAACCAACATTGCAAGCAGGTAATAAATATAGTTTGGAAAGCCAACATTGCAAGCAGGTAATAAATTAATAGGTTCAAAACCAACATATTTGAAACGGGTAAGGATGAAATGGAATCGAAAACCAACATTACACGCATGTAACAAATATTGGTTCGTTGAGAAAAAGAAATGAATAAATATGAAGGAAAACTAGCATTGCAAGCATCTAGAACCCCTTCCACGCGGTTGCCTGACACCGTTACCAATTTTGTGGTATGGATGGTGATCACAATATTGTTGTACTGTACTAAACACACACAAGTTTAGTCCACTGGCCGACATTGTCTGTCACAACTCTGGCGGCACTTTGCCTGGTGTCTGGCCCAAGTTATACGTTTGCCTGCCTTTGCCTGCCTTTGCCTATCTCCCTTAGACAGGGTCCTGATGCATTATGTTGCAAGGTTCAGTTTCCAAAGATGGGCAGGCAGTTCTAGTCCAGAGATTTCTACCCCCCCCCCCTCCCTACAGTGACATGTAACTGCCAACCACTTTGGGCAGTTGTTTCACTGTCGCTGGGTACTGGGCCCCGAGACGTGTGCGTGTATCTTACGAAGCTGGTCTAGTGTAGAGTAAATACAATAGTTTTTTCATGTTTTTATTTTTGTTTTCATTTGTGGATTGAATAGGTGAGTAGCCAGCCTGTAAGATGAGTTCCTCTCATATAAATGTAAGATTTGTATGTAAATTACATAAGACTTTCGTTGTTAATTTCATTGTATTCTTTATTCAAGTCAGTATATGTATATTTACGTTATTTTTAAGAATTAACTTTTATTTCACGTATTTTTGTTACAAAGTCTTATGCAAGCTATTTGAGAGTGTTAAGTGGCCATAAGCAATAGTAATAAGGGCTTATGTAAATGTTTTTTTATATTTTTATGAGGTATTGCGTCATGTTTGAGAGAAAATTTGCAATTCTTATATTGTGCCATGTGCTTTGGAATATTCTAAAAACTCCTAGTGATAGATCTGATCTTTTTTTTTTTTATTTCGAGGACAAAGTGTGGATGGAGCTAGCTGAATGAGAGTCGTCTCGCTGTGCGTTGGTATGCGTCCAAGAGTTGCCTGAAACCCATTTTTCATCTAGTTGATAACCGACGCCCTTAAGCCAACCCCCCTTCC